>NW_027094689.1:0-63312 GCF_029207755.1 Chamaea fasciata
GGTAAGTAAAGTCAGCTGCCCAGGTGCCTGATGTCAGTTTGTAGGAGGCCTTTTGACCCTCCAAGAGCAGCCAGACTTCCAGCTTGTGGCAGCTTGCATCTGGAAGAAATCCTGTTCCGTTTGGGATCGTAGGTGGCCGAGGCCTGGTGTCCGGCTAAGGGAGTTGGGAACAAAGGATGGCCTGTTTCCAGGGTTAAGTAAAGTTAGCTGCCCAGGTCCTTGGTGTCAGTTTGTAAGAGGCCTTTGGCCATCCAAGGGAAGCTAGTCTTCCAGTTTGTGGCTGCTTGCATCTGGAAGAAATCCTGTTCTATTTGGGAATGTAGGTGGCCGAGGCCTGCTGCCCGGCAGAGGGAGTTGGGCACAAAGGATGGCCTGTTTCCAGGGGTAAGTAAAGTCAGCTGCCCAGGTGCCTGATGTCAGTTTGTAGGAGGCCTTTGGCCCTCCAAGGGAAGCCAGGCTTCCAGCTTGTGGCAGCTTGAATCTGGAAGAAATCCTGTTCCGTTCGGAATTGAAGGTGTCCGGAACCGGGTGCCCTGTCGAGGGAGTAGGGAACAAAGGATGGCCTGTTTCCAGGGGTAAGTAAAGTCAGCTGCCCAGGTGTCTGATGTCAGTTTGTAGGAGGCCTTTGGCCCTCCAAGGGAAGCTAGTCTTCCAGTTTGTGGCAGCTTGCATCTTGAAGAAATCCTGTTCCGTTTGGGATTGTAGGTGGCCGAGACCTGGTGCCCTGCTGCAGGAGTTGGGAACAAAGGATGGCCTGTTTCCAGGGGTAAGTAAAGTCAGCTGCCCAGGTGCCTGATGTCAGTTTGTAGGAGGCCTTTGGCCCTCCATGGGAAGCCAGGCTTCCAGCTTGTGGCAGCTTGCATCTGGAAGAAATCCTGTTCCGTTTGGGATCGTAGGTGACCGAGGCCTGGTGCCCGGCTGTGGGAGTTGGGCACAAATGAGAACCTGTTTCCAGGGGTAAGTAAAGTCAGCTGCCCAGGTGCCTGATGTCAGTTTGTAGCAGGCCTTTGGCTCTCCAAGTGATGCTAGTCTTCCTGTTCAATGCAGCTTCCATCTGGAAAAAATCCTATTCCGTTCAAGATTGTAGGTTCCCGAAGCCGGGTGCCCGGCAGAGGGAGTTGGGCACAAAGGATGGCCTGTTTCCAGGGGTAAGTAAAGTCAGCTGCCCAGGTGCCTGATGTCAGTTTGTAGGAGGCCTTTGGCCCTCCATGGGAAGCCAGGCTTCCAGCTTGTGGCAGCTTGCATCTTGAAGAAATCCTGTTCCGTTCGGGATTGTAGGTGGCCGAGGCCTGGTGCCCAGCAGAGGGAGTTGGGCACAAATGATGGCCTGTTTCCAGGGCTAAGTAAAGTCAGCTGCCCAGGTGCCTGATGTCAGTTTGTAGGAGGCCTTTGGCCCTTCAAGGTAAACTAGTCTTCCAGTTTGTGGCAGCTTGCATCTGGAAGAAATCGTGTTCCATTTGGGATTGTAGGTGGCCGAGGCCAGGTGCCCGGCAGAGGGAGTTGGGCACAAATGATGGCCTGTTTCCAGGGGTAAGTAAAGTCAGCTGCCCAGGTGTCTGATGTCAGTTTGTAGCAGGCCTTTGGCCCTCCATGGGAAGCCTGGCCTCCAGCTTGTGGCAGCTTGCATCTGGAAGAAATGCTGTTCCGTTCGGGATTGTAGGTGGCCGAGGCCAGGTGCCCGGCAGAGGGAGTTGGGAACAAAGGATGGCCTGTTTCCAGGGGTAAGTAAAGTCAGCTGCCCAGGTGCCTGATGTCAGTTTGTAGGAGGCCTTCGGCCTTCCATGGGAAGCCAGGCTTCCTGCTTGTGGCAGCTTGCAATCTGGAAGAAATCCTGTTCCGTTCGGGATTGTAGGTGGCCGGAGCTGGGTGCCCGGCAGAGGGAGTTGGACACAAAGGATGGGCTGTTTCCAGGGGTAAGTAAAGTCAGCTGCCCAGGTGCCTGATGTCAGTTTGTAGGAGGCCTTTGGCCGTCCATGATAACCCAGGTTTCCTGCTTGTGGCAGCTTGCATCTGGAAGAAATCCTGTTCCGTTCGGGATTGTAGGTGGCCAAGGCCTGGTGCCCGGCAGAGGGAGTTGGGCACAAAGGATGGCCTGTTTCCAGGGGTAAGTAAAGTCAGCGGCCCAGGTGCCTGATGTCAGCTTGTAGGAGGCCTTTGGCGCTACAACGGAAGCCAGGCTTCCTGCTTGTGGCAGCTTGCATCTGGAAGAAATCCTGTTCTGTTCGGGATTGTAGGTGGCCGGAGCTGTGTGCCCGGCTGAGGGAGTTGGGCACAAAGGATGGGCTGTTTCCAGGGGTAAGTAAAGTCAGCTGCCCAGGTGCCTGATGTCAGTTTGTAGGAGGCCTTTGGCCCTCCATGGGAAGCCAGGTTTCCTGCTTGTGGCAGCTTGCATCTGGAAGAAATCCTGTTCCGTTCGGGATTGTAGGTGCCGAGGCCAGGTGCCCGGCAGAGGGAGTTGGGCACAAAGGATGGCCTGTTTCCAGGGGTAAGTAAAGTCAGCTGTCTAGGTGCCTGATGTCAGTTTGTAGGAGGCCTTTGGCCCTCCAAGGGAAGCTTGTCTTCCTGTTTTGGCAGCTTGCATCTGGAAGAAATACTTTTCCGTTCGGGATTGTAGGTGGGTGAGGCCTGGTGCCTGGCAGAGGGAGTTGGGCACAAAGGATGGCCTGTTTCCAGGGGTAAGTAAAGTCAGCTGCCCAGGTGTCTGATGTCAGTTTGTAGGAGGCCTTTGGCCCTCCAAGTGAAGCCACGTTTTCAGCTTGTGGCAGCTTGCATCTGGAAGAAATCCTGTTCCGTTCGGGATTGTAGGTGGCCGAGTCCAGGTGCCCGGCAGAGGGAGTTGGGCACAAAGGATGGCCTTTTTCCAGAAGTAAGTAAATTCAGCGGCCCAGGTGCCTGATGTCAGTTTGTAGGAGGCCTTTGGCGCTCCAACGGAAGCCAGGCTTCCTGCTTGTGGCAGCTTGCATCTGGAAGAAATCCTGTTCTGTTCGGGATTGTAGGTGGCCGGAGCTGTGGGACCGGCAGAGGGAGATGGGCACAAATGATGGCCTATTTCGAGGGGTAAGTAAAGTCAGCTGCCCAGGTGCCTGATGTCAGTTTGTAGGAGGCCTTTGGCGCTCCAAGGGAAGCAAGTCTTCCTGTTCAAGGCAGCTTGCATCTGGAAGAAATGCTGTTCCGTTCGGGATTGTAGGTGGCCGAGGCCCAGTAGCCCGGCTGAGAGAGTTGGGCACAAATGATGTCCTGTTTCCAGAAGTAAGTTAAGTCAGCTGCCCAGGTGCCTGATGTCAGTTTGTAGGAGGCCTTTGGCCCTCCATGATAAGCCAGGTTTCCTGCTTGTGGCAGCTTGCATCTGGAAGAAATCCTGTTCCGTTCAGGATTGTAGGTGGCCGAGGCCTGGTGCCCGGCAGAGGGAGTTGGGCACAAAGGATGGCCTGTTTCCAGGGGTAAGTAAAGTCAGCTGCCCAGGTGCCTGATGTCAGTTTAAAGGTGGCAATTGGTCCTCCATGGAAAGCATGGCTTCCAGCTTGTGGCAGCTTGCATCGGGAAGTAATCCTGTTCCGTTCGTGATTGTAGGCGGCTGAGGCCAGCTGCCCAGCAGAGAGATTTGGGCACAAATGATGGCCTGTTTCCTGAGGAAAGAAAAGTCAGCTGCCCAGGTGCCTGATGTCAGTTTGTAGGAGGCCTTTGGCCCTCCATGGGAAGCCAGGTTTCCTGCTTGTGGCAGCTTGCATCTGGAAGAAATCCTGTTTCATTCGGGATTGTAGGTGGCCGAGGCCAGGTGCCCGGCAGAGGGAGTTGGGCACAAAGGATGGCCTGTTTCCAGGGGTAAGTAAAGTCAGCTGTCTAGGTGCCTGATGTCAGTTTGTAGGAGGCCTTTGGCCCTCCAAGGGAAGCTTGTCTTCCTGTTTGTGGCAGCTTGGATCTGGAAGAAATCCTTTTCCGTTCGGGATTGTAGGTGGGTGAGGCCTGGTGCCCGGCAGAGGGAGTTGGGCACAAAGGATGGCCTGTTTCCAGGGGTAAGTAAAGTCAGCTCCCCAGGTGCCTGATGTAAGTTTTTAGGAGGCCTTTGGCCCTCCAAGTGAAGCCAGGCTTCCAGCTTGTGGCAGCTTGCATCTGGAAGAAATCCTGTTTCATTCGGGATTGTAGGTGGCCGAGGCCAGGTGCCCAGCAGAGTGAGTTGGGCACAAAGGATGGGCTTTTTCCAGGGGTAAGTAAAGTCAGCTGCCCAGGTGCCTGATGTCAGTTTGTAGGAGGCCTTCGGCCCTCCATGGGAAGCCAGGCTTCCTGCTTGTGGCAGCTTGCATCTGGAAGAAATCCTGTTCCGTTCGGGATTGTAGGTGGCCGGAGCTGGGTGCCCGGCTGAGGGAGTTGGACACAAAGGATGGGCTGTTTCCAGGGGTAAGTAAAGTCAGCTGCCCAGGTGCCTGATGTCAGTTTGTAGGAGGCCTTTGGCCCTCCATGATAAGCCAGGTTTCCTGCTTGTGGCAGCTTGCATCTGGAAGAAATCCTGTTCCGTTCGGGATTGTAGGTGGCCAAGGCCTGGTGCCCGGCAGAGGGAGTTGGGCACAAAGGATGGCCTGTTTCCAGGGGTAAGTAAAGTCAGCTGTCTAGGTGCCTGATGTCAGTTTGTAGGAGGCCTTTGGCCCTCAAAGGGAAGCTTGTCTTCCTGTTTTTGGCAGCTTGCATCTGGAAGAAATACTTTTCCGTTCGGGATTGTAGGTGGGTGAGGCCTGGTGCCTGGCAGAGGGAGTTGGGCACAAAGGATGGCCTGTTTCCAGGGGTAAGTAAAGTCAGCTGCCCAGGTGTCTGATGTCAGTTTGTAGGAGGCCTTTGGCCCTCCAAGTGAAGCCACGTTTCCAGCTTGTGGCAGCTTGCATCTGGAAGAAATCCTGTTCCGTTCGGGATTGTAGGTGGCCAAGTCCAGGTGCCCGGCAGAGGGAGTTGGGCACAAAGGATGGCCTGTTTCCAGAAGTAAGTAAATTCAGCGACCCAGGTGCCTGATGTCAGTTTGTAGGAGGCCTTTGGCCCTCCAAGGGAAGCAAGTCTTCCTGTTCAAGGCAGCTTGCATCTGGAAGAAATCCTGTTCCGTTCAGGATTGTAGGTGGCCGAGGCCTGATGCCCGGCAGAGGGAGTTGGGCACAAAGGATGGCCTGTTTCCAGGGGTAAGTAAAGTCAGCTGCCCAGGTGCCTGATGTCAGTTTAAAGGTGGCTATTGGTCCTCCATGGAAAGCATGGCTTCCAGCTTGTGGCAGCTTGCATCGGGAAGTAATCCTGTTCCGTTCGGGATTGTAGACGGCTGAGGGCCGGAGCCCAGCAGAGAGATTTGGGCACAAATGATGGCCTGTTTCATGAGGAAAGAAAAGTCAGCTGCCCAGGTGCATGATGTCAGTTTGTAGGAGGCCTTTGGTCCTCCATGGGAAGCCAGGCTTCCAGCTTGTGGCAGCTTGCATCGGGAAGAAATCCTGTTTCCTTCGGGATTGTAGGTGGCCGAGGCCAGGTGCCCAGCAGAGGGAGTTGGGCACAAAGGATGGGCTGTTTCCAGGGGTAAGTAAAGTCAGCGGCCCAGGTGCCTGATGTCAGTTTGTAGGAGGCCTTTGGCCCTCCATGGGAAGCCAGGCTTCCTGCTTGTGGCAGCTTGCATCTGGAAGAAATCCTGTTCCGTTCGGGATTGTAGGGGGCCGGAGCTGGGTGCCCGGCAGAGGGAGTTGGACACAAAGGATGGGCTGTTTCCAGGGGTAAGTAAAGTCAGCTGCCCAGGTGCCTGATGTCAGTTTGTAGGAGGCCTTTGGCCCTCCATGATAAGCCAGGTTTCCTGCTTGTGGCAGCTTGCATCTGGAAGAAATCCTGTTCCGTTAGGGATTGCAGGTGGCTGGAGCTGGGTGCCCGGCAGAGGGAGTTGGGCACAAAGGATGGGCTGTTTCCAGGGGTAAGTAAAGTCAGCTGCCCAGGTGCCTGATGTCAGTTTGTAGGAGGCCTTTGGCCCTCCATGGGAAGCCAGGCTTCCTGCTTGTGGCAGCTTGCATCTGGAAGAAATCCTGTTCCGTTCGGGATTGTAGGTGGCCAAGGCCCAGTAGCCCGGCAGAGGGAGTTGGGCACAAAGGATGGCCTGTTTCCAGGGGTAAGTAAAGTCAGCTCCCCAGGTGCCTGATGTAAGTTTCTAGTAGGCCTTTGGCGCTCCAAGGGAAGCAAGTCTTCCTGTTCAAGGCAGATTGCATCTGGAAGAAATCCTGTTCCGTTCGGGATTGTAGGTGGCCGAGGGCAGTGTCCCGGCTGAGAGACTTGGGCACAAAGGATGGCCTGTTTCCAGGGGTAAGTAAAGTCAGCTGCCCAGGTGCCTGATGTCAGTTTGCAGGTGGCTATTGGTCCTGCATGGAAAGCCCGACTTCCAAGTTGTGGCAGCTTGCATCGGGAAGTAATCCTGTTCTGTTCGGGATTGTAGGTGGCCGAGGCCAGGTGCCCAGGAGAGGGAGTTGGGCACAAAGGATGGGCTGTTTCCAGGGGTAAGTAAAGTCAGCTGCCCAGGTTCCTGATGTCAGTTTGTAGGAGGACTTTGGCCTTTAAAGGGAAGCCAGGCTTCCACTTTGTGGCAGCTTGCATCTGGAAGAAATCCTGTTTCGTTCGGGATTGTAGGTGGCCGAGGCCTGGTGCCCGGCAGAGGGAGTTGGGCACAAATGATGGCCTGTTTCATGAGGAAAGTAAAGTCAGCTGGCCAGGTGCCTGATGTCAGTTTGTAGGAGGCCTTTGGCCCTCCATGGGAAGCCAGGCTTCCTGCCTGTGGCAGCTTGCATCTGGAAGAAATCCTGTTTCGTTCGGGATTGTAGGTAGCCGGAGCTACATGCAAGGCTGGGAGAGCAGGGAACAAAGGATGACCTGTTTTTAGGAGTAAGTAAAGTCAGCGGCCCAGGTGCCTGATGTCAGTTTGTAGGTGACCTTTGGCCCTCCAACGGAAGCAAGTCTTCCAGTTTGTGGCAGTTTGCATCTGGAAGAAATGCTGTTCCGTTCGGGATTGTAGGTGGCCGAGGCCAGGTGCCCGGCTGAGGGAGTTGGGCACAAAGGATGGCCTGTTTCCAGGAATAAGTAAAGTCAGCTGCCCAGGTGCCTGATGTCAGTTTAAAGGTGGCTATTGGTCCTCCATGGAAAGCATGGCTTCCAGCTTGTGGCAGCTTGCATCGGGAAGTAATCCTGTTCCCTTCGGGATTGTAGGCAGCTGAGGCCCGGTGCCCAGCAGAGGGATTTGGGCACAAATGATGGCCTTTTTCATGAGGAAAGTAAAGTCAGCTGCCCAGGTGCATGATGTAAGTTTCTAGTAGGCCTTTCGCGCTCCAAGGGAAGCAAATCTTCCTGTTCAAGGCAGATTGCATCTGGAAGAAATCCTGTTCCGTTCGGGATTGTAGGTGGCCGAGGCCAGTTGCCCGGCTGAGAGAGTTGGGCACAAAGGATGGCCTGTTTCCAGGGATAAGTAAAGTCAGCTGCCCAGGTGCCTGATGTCAGTTTAAAGGTGGCTATTGGTCCTGCATGGAAAGCCCGGCTTCCAAGTTGTGGCAGCTTGCATCGGGAAGTAATCCTGTTCTGTTCGGGATTGTAGGTGGCCGAGGCCAGGTGCCCGGCAGAGGGAGTTGGGCACAAAGGATGGGCTGTTTCCAGGGGTAAGTAAAGCCAGCTGCCCAGGTGCCTGATGTCAGTTTGTAGGAGGCCTTTGGCCCTCCATGGGAAGCCAGGTTTCCTGCTTGTGGCAGCTTACATCTGGAAGAAATCCTGTTCCGTTCGGGATTGTAGGTGGCCAAGGCCTGGTGCCCGGCAGAGGGAGTTGGGCACAAAGGATGGCCTGTTTCCAGGGGTAAGTGAAGTCAGCTCCCCAGGTGCCTGATGTCAGTTTGTAGGAGGCCTTTGGCGCTCCAACGGAATCCAGGCTTCCTGCTTGTGGCAGCTTGCATCGGGAAGTAATCCTGTTCCGTTCGGGATTGCAGGAGGCCGGAGCTGGGTGCCCGGCAGAGGGAGTTGGACACAAAGGATGGGCTGTTTCCAGGGGTAAGTAAAGTCAGCTGCCCAGGTGCCTGATGTCAGTTTGTAGGAGGCCTTTGGCCCTCCATGATAAGCCAGGTTTCCTGCTTGTGGCAGCTTGCATCTGGAAGAAATCCTGTTCCGTTCGGGATTGTAGGTGGCCAAGGCCTGGTGCCCGGCAGAGGGAGTTTGGCACAAAGGATGGCCTGTTTCCAGGGGTAAGTAAAGTCAGCTCCCCAGGTGCCTGATGTAAGTTTCTAGTAGGCCTTTGGCGCTCCAAGGGAAGCAAGTCTTCCTGTTCAAGGCAGATTGCATCTGGAAGAAATCCTGTTCCGTTCGGGATTGTAGGTGGCCGAGGCCAGTTGCCCGGCTGAGAGAGTTGGGCACAAAGGATGGCCTGTTTCCAGGGGTAAGTAAAGTCAGCTGCCCAGGTGCCTGATGTCAGTTTGCAGGTGGCTATTGGTCCTGCATGGAAAACCCGGCTTCCAAGTTGTGGCAGCTTGCATCGGGAAGTAATCCTGTTCTGTTCGGGATTGTAGGTGGCCGAGGCCAGGTGCCCAGGAGAGGGAGTTGGGCACAAAGGATGGGCTGTTTCCAGGGGTAAGTAAAGTCAGCTGCCCAGGTTCCTGATGTCAGTTTGTAGGAGGACTTTGGCCTTTAAAGGGAAGCCAGGCTTTCACTTTGTGGCAGCTTGCATCTGGAAGTAATCCTGTTTCGTTCGGGATTGTAGGTGGCCGAGGCCTGGTGCCCGGCAGAGGGAGTTGGGCACAAATAATGGCCTGTTTCATGAGGAAAGTAAAGTCAGCTGGCCAGGTGCCTGATGTCAGTTTGTAGGAGGCCTTTGGCCCTCCATGGGAAGCCAGGCTTCCTGCCTGTGGCAGCTTGCATCTGGAAGAAATCCTGTTTCGTTCGGGATTGTAGGTAGACGGAGATACATGCAAGGCTGGGAGAGCAGGGAACAAAGGATGACCTGTTTTTAGGAGTAAGTAAAGTCAGCGGCCCAGGTGCCTGATGTCAGTTTGTAGGTGACCTTTGGCCCTCCAACGGAAGCAAGTCTTCCAGTTTGTGGCAGTTTGCATCTGGAAGAAATGCTGTTCCGTTCGGGATTGTAGGTGGCCGAGGCCAGGTGCCCGGCTGAGGGAGTTGGGCACAAAGGATGGCCTGTTTCCAGGAGTAAGTAAAGTCAGCTGCCCAGGTGCCTGATGTCAGTTTAAAGGTGGCTATTGGTCCTCCATGGAAAGCATGGCTTCCAGCTTGTGGCAGCTTGCATCGGGAAGTAATCCTGTTCCGTTCGGGATTGTAGGCGGCTGAGGCCCGGTGCCCAGCAGAGGGATTTGGGCACAAATGATGGCCTGTTTCATGAGGAAACTTAAGTCAGCTGCACAGGTGCATGATGTCAGTTTGTAGGAGGCCTTTGGTCCTCCATGGGAAGCCAGGCTTCGAGCTTGTGGCAGCTTGCATCAGGAAGAAATCCTGTTCCGTTCGGGATTGTAGGTGGCCGATGCCAGGTGCCTGGCAGAGGGAGTTGGGCACAAAGCATGGCCTGTTTCCAGGGGTAAGTAAAGTCAGCTGCCCAGGTGCCTGATGTCAGTTTGTAGGAGGCCTTTGGCCCTCCATGGGAAGCCACGTTTCCAGCTTGTGGCAGCTTGCATCTGGAAGAACTCCTGTTCCGTTCGGGATTGTAGGTGGCCGAGGCCAGGTGCCCGGCAGAGGGAGTTGGGCACAAAGGATGGCCTGTTTCCAGAAGTAAGTAAAGTCAGCGGCCCAGGTGCCTGATGTCAGTTTGTAGGAGGCCTTTGGCGCTCCAACGGAAGCCAGGCTTCCTGCTTGTGGCAGCTTGCATCTGGAAGAAATCCTGTTCTGTTCGGGATTGTAGGTGGCCGGAGCTGTGGGACCGGCAGAGGGAGATGGGCACAAATGATGGCCTGTTTCCAGGGGTAAGTAAAGTCAGCTGCCCAGGTGCCTGATGTCAGTTTGTAGGAGGCCTTTGGCCCTCCAAGGGAAGCAAGTCTTCCTGTTCAAGGCAGCTTGCATCTGGAAGTAATGCTGTTCCGTTCGGGATTGTAGGTGGCCGAGCCCAGTAGCCCGGCTGAGAGAGTTGGGCACAAATGATGTCCTGTTTCCAGAAGTAAGTTAAGTCAGCTGCCCAGGTGCCTGATGTCAGTTTGTAGGAGGCCTTTGGCCCTCCATGATAAGCCAGGTTTCCTGCTTGTGGCAGCTTGCATCTGGAAGAAATCCTGTTCCGTTCAGGATTGTAGGTGGCCGAGGCCTGGTGCCCGGCAGAGGGAGTTGGGCACAAAGGATGGCCTGTTTCCAGGGGTAAGTAAAGTCAGCTGCCCAGGTGCCTGATGTCAGTTTGTAGGAGGCCTTTGGCCCTCCATGGGAAGCCAGGTTTCCTGCTTGTGGCAGCTTGCATCTGGAAGAAATCCTGTTTCGTTCGGGATTGTAGGTGGCCGAGGCCAGGTGCCCGGCAGAGGGAGTTGGGCACAAAGGATGGCCTGTTTCCAGGGGTAAGTAAAGTCAGCTCCCCAGGTGCCTGATGTAAGTTTTTTGGAGGCCTTTGGCCCTCCAAGTGAAGCCAGGCTTCCAGCTTGTGGCAGCTTGCATCTGGAAGAAATCCTGTTTCGTTCGGGATTGTAGGTGGCCGAGGCCAGGTGCCCAGCAGAGGGAGTTGGGCACAAAGGATGGGCTGTTTCCAGGGGTAAGTAAAGTCAGCTGCCCAGGTGCCTGATGTCAGTTTGTAGGAGGCCTTCGGCCCTCCATGGGAAGCCAGGCTTCCTGCTTGTGGCAGCTTGCATCTGGAAGAAATCCTGTTCCGTTCGGGATTGTAGGTGGCCGGAGCTGGGTGCCCGGCAGAGGGAGTTGGACACAAAGGATGGGCTGTTTCCAGGGGTAAGTAAAGTCAGCTGCCCAGGTGCCTGATGTCAGTTTGTAGGAGGCCTTTGGCCGTCCATGATAACCCAGGTTTCCTGCTTGTGGCAGCTTGCATCTGGAAGAAATCCTGTTCCGTTCGGGATTGTAGGTGGCCAAGGCCTGGTGCCCGGCAGAGGGAGTTGGGCACAAAGGATGGCCTGTTTCCAGGGGTAAGTAAAGTCAGCGGCCCAGGTGCCTGATGTCAGCTTGTAGGAGGCCTTTGGCGCTACAACGGAAGCCAGGCTTCCTGCTTGTGGCAGCTTGCATCTGGAAGAAATCCTGTTCTGTTCGGGATTGTAGGTGGCCGGAGCTGTGTGCCCGGCTGAGGGAGTTGGGCACAAAGGATGGGCTGTTTCCAGGGGTAAGTAAAGTCAGCTGCCCAGGTGCCTGATGTCAGTTTGTAGGAGGCCTTTGGCCCTCCATGGGAAGCCAGGTTTCCTGCTTGTGGCAGCTTGCATCTGGAAGAAATCCTGTTCCGTTCGGGATTGTAGGTGGCCGAGGCCAGGTGCCCGGCAGAGGGAGTTGGGCACAAAGGATGGCCTGTTTCCAGGGGTAAGTAAAGTCAGCTGTCTAGGTGCCTGATGTCAGTTTGTAGGAGGCCTTTGGCCCTCCAAGGGAAGCTTGTCTTCCTGTTTTTGGCAGCTTGCATCTGGAAGAAATACTTTTCCGTTCGGGATTGTAGGTGGGTGAGGCCTGGTGCCTGGCAGAGGGAGTTGGGCACAAAGGATGGCCTGTTTCCAGGGGTAAGTAAAGTCAGCTGCCCAGGTGTCTGATGTCAGTTTGTAGGAGGCCTTTGGCCCTCCAAGTGAAGCCACGTTTTCAGCTTGTGGCAGCTTGCATCTGGAAGAAATCCTGTTCCGTTCGGGATTGTAGGTGGCCGAGTCCAGGTGCCCGGCAGAGGGAGTTGGGCACAAAGGATGGCCTTTTTCCAGAAGTAAGTAAATTCAGCGGCCCAGGTGCCTGATGTCAGTTTGTAGGAGGCCTTTGGCGCTCCAACGGAAGCCAGGCTTCCTGCTTGTGGCAGCTTGCATCTGGAAGAAATCCTGTTCTGTTCGGGATTGTAGGTGGCCGGAGCTGTGGGACCGGCAGAGGGAGATGGGCACAAATGATGGCCTATTTCCAGGGGTAAGTAAAGTCAGCTGCCCAGGTGCCTGATGTCAGTTTGTAGGAGGCCTTTGGCGCTCCAAGGGAAGCAAGTCTTCCTGTTACAGGCAGCTTGCATCTGGAAGAAATGCTGTTCCGTTCGGGATTGTAGGTGGCCGAGGCCCAGTAGCCCGGCTGAGAGAGTTGGGCACAAATGATGTCCTGTTTCCAGAAGTAAGTTAAGTCAGCTGCCCAGGTGCCTGATGTCAGTTTGTAGGAGGCCTTTGGCCCTCCATGATAAGCCAGGTTTCCTGCTTGTGGCAGCTTGCATCTGGAAGAAATCCTGTTCCGTTCAGGATTGTAGGTGGCCGAGGCCTGGTGCCCGGCAGAGGGAGTTGGGCACAAAGGATGGCCTGTTTCCAGGGGTAAGTAAAGTCAGCTGCCCAGGTGCCTGATGTCAGTTTAAAGGTGGCAATTGGTCCTCCATGGAAAGCATGGCTTCCAGCTTGTGGCAGCTTGCATCGGGAAGTAATCCTGTTCCGTTCGTGATTGTAGGCGGCTGAGGCCAGCTGCCCAGCAGAGAGATTTGGGCACAAATGATGGCCTGTTTCCTGAGGAAAGAAAAGTCAGCTGCCCAGGTGCCTGATGTCAGTTTGTAGGAGGCCTTTGGCCCTCCATGGGAAGCCAGGTTTCCTGCTTGTGGCAGCTTGCATCTGGAAGAAATCCTGTTTCATTCGGGATTGTAGGTGGCCGAGGCCAGGTGCCCGGCAGAGGGAGTTGGGCACAAAGGATGGCCTGTTTCCAGGGGTAAGTAAAGTCAGCTGTCTAGGTGCCTGATGTCAGTTTGTAGGAGGCCTTTGGCCCTCCAAGGGAAGCTTGTCTTCCTGTTTGTGGCAGCTTGGATCTGGAAGAAATCCTTTTCCGTTCGGGATTGTAGGTGGGTGAGGCCTGGTGCCCGGCAGAGGGAGTTGGGCACAAAGGATGGCCTGTTTCCAGGGGTAAGTAAAGTCAGCTCCCCAGGTGCCTGATGTAAGTTTTTAGGAGGCCTTTGGCCCTCCAAGTGAAGCCAGGCTTCCAGCTTGTGGCAGCTTGCATCTGGAAGAAATCCTGTTTCATTCGGGATTGTAGGTGGCCGAGGCCAGGTGCCCAGCAGAGTGAGTTGGGCACAAAGGATGGGCTTTTTCCAGGGGTAAGTAAAGTCAGCTGCCCAGGTGCCTGATGTCAGTTTGTAGGAGGCCTTCGGCCCTCCATGGGAAGCCAGGCTTCCTGCTTGTGGCAGCTTGCATCTGGAAGAAATCCTGTTCCGTTCGGGATTGTAGGTGGCCGGAGCTGGGTGCCCGGCTGAGGGAGTTGGACACAAAGGATGGGCTGTTTCCAGGGGTAAGTAAAGTCAGCTGCCCAGGTGCCTGATGTCAGTTTGTAGGAGGCCTTTGGCCCTCCATGATAAGCCAGGTTTCCTGCTTGTGGCAGCTTGCATTTGGAAGAAATCCTGTTCCGTTCGGGATTGTAGGTGGCCAAGGCCTGGTGCCCGGCAGAGGGAGTTGGGCACAAAGGATGGCCTGTTTCCAGGGGTAAGTAAAGTCAGCTGTCTAGGTGCCTGATGTCAGTTTGTAGGAGGCCTTTGGCCCTCAAAGGGAAGCTTGTCTTCCTGTTTTTGGCAGCTTGCATCTGGAAGAAATACTTTTCCGTTCGGGATTGTAGGTGGGTGAGGCCTGGTGCCTGGCAGAGGGAGTTGGGCACAAAGGATGGCCTGTTTCCAGGGGTAAGTAAAGTCAGCTGCCCAGGTGTCTGATGTCAGTTTGTAGGAGGCCTTTGGCCCTCCAAGTGAAGCCACGTTTCCAGCTTGTGGCAGCTTGCATCTGGAAGAAATCCTGTTCCGTTCGGGATTGTAGGTGGCCAAGTCCAGGTGCCCGGCAGAGGGAGTTGGGCACAAAGGATGGCCTGTTTCCAGAAGTAAGTAAATTCAGCGACCCAGGTGCCTGATGTCAGTTTGTAGGAGGCCTTTGGCCCTGCAAGGGAAGCAAGTCTTCCTGTTCAAGGCAGCTTGCATCTGGAAGAAATCCTGTTCCGTTCAGGATTGTAGGTGGCCGAGGCCTGATGCCCGGCAGAGGGAGTTGGGCACAAAGGATGGCCTGTTTCCAGGGGTAAGTAAAGTCAGCTGCCCAGGTGCCTGATGTCAGTTTAAAGGTGGCTATTGGTCCTCCATGGAAAGCATGGCTTCCAGCTTGTGGCAGCTTGCATCGGGAAGTAATCCTGTTCCGTTCGGGATTGTAGACGGCTGAGGGCCGGAGCCCAGCAGAGAGATTTGGGCACAAATGATGGCCTGTTTCATGAGGAAAGAAAAGTCAGCTGCCCAGGTGCATGATGTCAGTTTGTAGGAGGCCTTTGGTCCTCCATGGGAAGCCAGGCTTCCAGCTTGTGGCAGCTTGCATCGGGAAGAAATCCTGTTTCCTTCGGGATTGTAGGTGGCCGAGGCCAGGTGCCCAGCAGAGGGAGTTGGGCACAAAGGATGGGCTGTTTCCAGGGGTAAGTAAAGTCAGCGGCCCAGGTGCCTGATGTCAGTTTGTAGGAGGCCTTTGGCCCTCCATGGGAAGCCAGGCTTCCTGCTTGTGGCAGCTTGCATCTGGAAGAAATCCTGTTCCGTTCGGGATTGTAGGGGGCCGGAGCTGGGTGCCCGGCAGAGGGAGTTGGACACAAAGGATGGGCTGTTTCCAGGGGTAAGTAAAGTCAGCTGCCCAGGTGCCTGATGTCAGTTTGTAGGAGGCCTTTGGCCCTCCATGATAAGCCAGGTTTCCTGCTTGTGGCAGCTTGCATCTGGAAGAAATCCTGTTCCGTTCGGGATTGCAGGTGGCTGGAGCTGGGTGCCCGGCAGAGGGAGTTGGGCACAAAGGATGGGCTGTTTCCAGGGGTAAGTAAAGTCAGCTGCCCAGGTGCCTGATGTCAGTTTGTAGGAGGCCTTTGGCCCTCCATGGGAAGCCAGGCTTCCTGCTTGTGGCAGCTTGCATCTGGAAGAAATCCTGTTCCGTTCGGGATTGTAGGTGGCCAAGGCCCAGTAGCCCGGCAGAGGGAGTTGGGCACAAAGGATGGCCTGTTTCCAGGGGTAAGTAAAGTCAGCTCCCCAGGTGCCTGATGTAAGTTTCTAGTAGGCCTTTGGCGCTCCAAGGGAAGCAAGTCTTCCTGTTCAAGGCAGATTGCATCTGGAAGAAATCCTGTTCCGTTCGGGATTGTAGGTGGCCGAGGGCAGTGTCCCGGCTGAGAGACTTGGGCACAAAGGATGGCCTGTTTCCAGGGGTAAGTAAAGTCAGCTGCCCAGGTGCCTGATGTCAGTTTGCAGGTGGCTATTGGTCCTGCATGGAAAGCCCGACTTCCAAGTTGTGGCAGCTTGCATCGGGAAGTAATCCTGTTCTGTTCGGGATTGTAGGTGGCCGAGGCCAGGTGCCCAGGAGAGGGAGTTGGGCACAAAGGATGGGCTGTTTCCAGGGGTAAGTAAAGTCAGCTGCCCAGGTTCCTGATGTCAGTTTGTAGGAGGACTTTGGCCTTTAAAGGGAAGCCAGGCTTCCACTTTGTGGCAGCTTGCATCTGGAAGAAATCCTGTTTCGTTCGGGATTGTAGGTGGCCGAGGCCTGGTGCCCGGCAGAGGGAGTTGGGCACAAATGATGGCCTGTTTCATGAGGAAAGTAAAGTCAGCTGGCCAGGTGCCTGATGTCAGTTTGTAGGAGGCCTTTGGCCCTCCATGGGAAGCCAGGCTTCCTGCCTGTGGCAGCTTGCATCTGGAAGAAATCCTGTTTCGTTCGGGATTGTAGGTAGCCGGAGCTACATGCAAGGCTGGGAGAGCAGGGAACAAAGGATGACCTGTTTTTAGGAGTAAGTAAAGTCAGCGGCCCAGGTGCCTGATGTCAGTTTGTAGGTGACCTTTGGCCCTCCAACGGAAGCAAGTCTTCCAGTTTGTGGCAGTTTGCATCTGGAAGAAATGCTGTTCCGTTCGGGATTGTAGGTGGCCGAGGCCAGGTGCCCGGCTGAGGGAGTTGGGCACAAAGGATGGCCTGTTTCCAGGAATAAGTAAAGTCAGCTGCCCAGGTGCCTGATGTCAGTTTAAAGGTGGCTATTGGTCCTCCATGGAAAGCATGGCTTCCAGCTTGTGGCAGCTTGCATCGGGAAGTAATCCTGTTCCCTTCGGGATTGTAGGCAGCTGAGGCCCGGTGCCCAGCAGAGGGATTTGGGCACAAATGATGGCCTTTTTCATGAGGAAAGTAAAGTCAGCTGCCCAGGTGCATGATGTAAGTTTCTAGTAGGCCTTTCGCGCTCCAAGGGAAGCAAATCTTCCTGTTCAAGGCAGATTGCATCTGGAAGAAATCCTGTTCCGTTCGGGATTGTAGGTGGCCGAGGCCAGTTGCCCGGCTGAGAGAGTTGGGCACAAAGGATGGCCTGTTTCCAGGGATAAGTAAAGTCAGCTGCCCAGGTGCCTGATGTCAGTTTAAAGGTGGCTATTGGTCCTGCATGGAAAGCCCGGCTTCCAAGTTGTGGCAGCTTGCATCGGGAAGTAATCCTGTTCTGTTCGGGATTGTAGGTGGCCGAGGCCAGGTGCCCGGCAGAGGGAGTTGGGCACAAAGGATGGGCTGTTTCCAGGGGTAAGTAAAGCCAGCTGCCCAGGTGCCTGATGTCAGTTTGTAGGAGGCCTTTGGCCCTCCATGGGAAGCCAGGTTTCCTGCTTGTGGCAGCTTACATCTGGAAGAAATCCTGTTCCGTTCGGGATTGTAGGTGGCCGAGGCCTGGTGCCCGGCAGAGGGAGTTGGGCACAAAGGATGGCCTGTTTCCAGGGGTAAGTGAAGTCAGCTCCCCAGGTGCCTGATGTCAGTTTGTAGGAGGCCTTTGGCGCTCCAACGGAATCCAGGCTTCCTGCTTGTGGCAGCTTGCATCGGGAAGTAATCCTGTTCCGTTCGGGATTGCAGGAGGCCGGAGCTGGGTGCCCGGCAGAGGGAGTTGGACACAAAGGATGGGCTGTTTCCAGGGGTAAGTAAAGTCAGCTGCCCAGGTGCCTGATGTCAGTTTGTAGGAGGCCTTTGGCCCTCCATGATAAGCCAGGTTTCCTGCTTGTGGCAGCTTGCATCTGGAAGAAATCCTGTTCCGTTCGGGATTGTAGGTGGCCAAGGCCTGGTGCCCGGCAGAGGGAGTTTGGCACAAAGGATGGCCTGTTTCCAGGGGTAAGTAAAGTCAGCTCCCCAGGTGCCTGATGTAAGTTTCTAGTAGGCCTTTGGCGCTCCAAGGGAAGCAAGTCTTCCTGTTCAAGGCAGATTGCATCTGGAAGAAATCCTGTTCCGTTCGGGATTGTAGGTGGCCGAGGCCAGTTGCCCGGCTGAGAGAGTTGGGCACAAAGGATGGCCTGTTTCCAGGGGTAAGTAAAGTCAGCTGCCCAGGTGCCTGATGTCAGTTTGCAGGTGGCTATTGGTCCTGCATGGAAAACCCGGCTTCCAAGTTGTGGCAGCTTGCATCGGGAAGTAATCCTGTTCTGTTCGGGATTGTAGGTGGCCGAGGCCAGGTGCCCAGGAGAGGGAGTTGGGCACAAAGGATGGGCTGTTTCCAGGGGTAAGTAAAGTCAGCTGCCCAGGTTCCTGATGTCAGTTTGTAGGAGGACTTTGGCCTTTAAAGGGAAGCCAGGCTTTCACTTTGTGGCAGCTTGCATCTGGAAGTAATCCTGTTTCGTTCGGGATTGTAGGTGGCCGAGGCCTGGTGCCCGGCAGAGGGAGTTGGGCACAAATAATGGCCTGTTTCATGAGGAAAGTAAAGTCAGCTGGCCAGGTGCCTGATGTCAGTTTGTAGGAGGCCTTTGGCCCTCCATGGGAAGCCAGGCTTCCTGCCTGTGGCAGCTTGCATCTGGAAGAAATCCTGTTTCGTTCGGGATTGTAGGTAGACGGAGATACATGCAAGGCTGGGAGAGCAGGGAACAAAGGATGACCTGTTTTTAGGAGTAAGTAAAGTCAGCGGCCCAGGTGCCTGATGTCAGTTTGTAGGTGACCTTTGGCCCTCCAACGGAAGCAAGTCTTCCAGTTTGTGGCAGTTTGCATCTGGAAGAAATGCTGTTCCGTTCGGGATTGTAGGTGGCCGAGGCCAGGTGCCCGGCTGAGGGAGTTGGGCACAAAGGATGGCCTGTTTCCAGGAGTAAGTAAAGTCAGCTGCCCAGGTGCCTGATGTCAGTTTAAAGGTGGCTATTGGTCCTCCATGGAAAGCATGGCTTCCAGCTTGTGGCAGCTTGCATCGGGAAGTAATCCTGTTCCGTTCGGGATTGTAGGCGGCTGAGGCCCGGTGCCCAGCAGAGGGATTTGGGCACAAATGATGGCCTGTTTCATGAGGAAACTTAAGTCAGCTGCACAGGTGCATGATGTCAGTTTGTAGGAGGCCTTTGGTCCTCCATGGGAAGCCAGGCTTCGAGCTTGTGGCAGCTTGCATCAGGAAGAAATCCTGTTCCGTTCGGGATTGTAGGTGGCCGATGCCAGGTGCCCGGCAGAGGGAGTTGGGCACAAAGCATGGCCTGTTTCCAGGGGTAAGTAAAGTCAGCTGCCCAGGTGCCTGATGTCAGTTTGTAGGAGGCCTTTGGCCCTCCATGGGAAGCCACGTTTCCAGCTTGTGGCAGCTTGCATCTGGAAGAACTCCTGTTCCGTTCGGGATTGTAGGTGGCCGAGGCCAGGTGCCCGGCAGAGGGAGTTGGGCACAAAGGATGGCCTGTTTCCAGAAGTAAGTAAAGTCAGCGGCCCAGGTGCCTGATGTCAGTTTGTAGGAGGCCTTTGGCGCTCCAACGGAAGCCAGGCTTCCTGCTTGTGGCAGCTTGCATCTGGAAGAAATCCTGTTCTTTTCGGGATTGTAGGTGGCCGGAGCTGTGGGACCGGCAGAGGGAGATGGGCACAAATGATGGCCTGTTTCCAGGGGTAAGTAAAGTCAGCTGCCCAGGTGCCTGATGTCAGTTTGTAGGAAGCCTTTGGCCCTCGAAGGGAAGCAAGTCTTCCTGTTCAAGGCAGCTTGCATCTGGAAGTAATGCTGTTCCGTTCGGGATTGTAGGTGGCCGAGCCCAGTAGTCCGGCTGAGAGAGTTGGGCACAAATGATGTCCTGTTTCCAGAAGTAAGTTAAGTCAGCTGCCCAGGTGCCTGATGTCAGTTTGTAGGAGGCCTTTGGCCCTCCATGATAAGCCAGGTTTCCTGCTTGTGGCAGCTTGCATCTGGAAGAAATCCTGTTCCGTTCAGGATTGTAGGTGGCCGAGGCCTGGTGCCCGGCAGAGGGAGTTGGGCACAAAGGATGGCCTGTTTCCAGGGGTAAGTAAAGTCAGCTGCCCAGGTGCCTGATGTCAGTTTGTAGGAGGCCTTTGGCCCTCCATGGGAAGCCAGGTTTCCTGCTTGTGGCAGCTTGCATCTGGAAGAAATCCTGTTTCGTTCGGGATTGTAGGTGGCCGAGGCCAGGTGCCCGGCAGAGGGAGTTGGGCACAAAGGATGGCCTGTTTCCAGGGGTAAGTAAAGTCAGCTCCCCAGGTGCCTGATGTAAGTTTTTTGGAGGCCTTTGGCCCTCCAAGTGAAGCCAGGCTTCCAGCTTGTGGCAGCTTGCATCTGGAAGAAATCCTGTTTCGTTCGGGATTGTAGGTGGCCGAGGCCAGGTGCCCAGCAGAGGGAGTTGGGCACAAAGGATGGGCTGTTTCCAGGGGTAAGTAAAGTCAGCTGCCCAGGTGCCTGATGTCAGTTTGTAGGAGGCCTTCGGCCCTCCATGGGAAGCCAGACTTCCTACTTGTGGCAGCTTGCATCTGGAAGAAATCCTGTTCCGTTCGGGATTGTAGGTGGCCGAGGCCAGGTGCCCGGCAGAGGGAGTTGGGCACAAAGGATGGGCTGTTTCTAGGGGTAAGTACAGTCAGCTGCCCAGGTGCCTGATGTCAGTTTGTAGGAGGCCTTTGGCCCTCCATGATAAGCCAGGTTTCCTGCTTGTGGCAGCTTGCATCTGGAAGAAATCCTGTTCCGTTCGGGATTGTAGGTGGCCAAGGCCTGGTGCCCGGCAGAGGGAGTTGGGCACAAAGGATGGCCTGTTTCCAGGGGTAAGTAAAGTCAGCGGCCCAGGTGCCTGATGTCAGCTTGTAGGAGGCCGTTGGCGCTACAACGGAAGCCAGGCTTCCTGCTTGTGGCAGCTTGCATCTGGAAGAAATCCTGTTCTGTTCGGGATTGTAGGTGGCCGGAGCTGTGTGCCCGGCTGAGGGAGTTGGGCACAAAGGATGGGCTGTTTCCAGGGGTAAGTACAGTCAGCTGCCCAGGTGCCTGATGTCAGTTTGTAGGAGGCCTTTGGCCCTCCATGGGAAGCCAGGTTTCCTGCTTGTGGCAGCTTGCATCTGGAAGAAATCCTGTTCCGTTCGGGATTGTAGGTGGCCGAGGCCAGGTGCCCGGCAGAGGGAGTTGGGCACAAAGGATGGCCTGTTTCCAGGGGTAAGTAAAGTCAGCTGTCTAGGTGCCTGATGTCAGTTTGTAGGAGGCCTTTGGCCCTCCAAGGGAAGCTTGTCTTCCTGTTTTTGGCAGCTTGCATCTGGAAGAAATACTTTTCCGTTCGGGATTGTAGGTGGGTGAGGCCTGGTGCCTGGCATAGGGAGTTGGGCACAAAGGATGGCCTGTTTCCAGGGGTAAGTAAAGTCAGCTGCCCAGGTGTCTGATGTCAGTTTGTAGGAGGCCTTTGGCCCTCCAAGTGAAGCCACGTTTCCAGCTTGTGGCAGCTTGCATCTGGAAGAAATCCTGTTCCGTTCGGGATTGTAGGTGGCCGAGTCCAGGTGCCCGGCAGAGGGAGTTGGGCACAAAGGATGGCCTATTTCCAGAAGTAAGTAAATTCAGCGGCCCAGGTGCCTGATGTCAGTTTGTAGGAGGCCTTTGGCGCTCCAACGGAAGCCAGGCTTCCTGCTTGTGGCAGCTTGCATCTGGAAGAAATCCTGTTCTGTTCGGGATTGTAGGTGGCCGGAGCTGTGGGACCGGCAGAGGGAGATGGGCACAAATGATGGCCTGTTTCCAGGGGTAAGTAAAGTCAGCTGCCCAGGTGCCTGATGTCAGTTTGTAGGAGGCCTTTGGCCCTCCAAGGGAAGCAACTCTTCCTGTTCAAGGCAGCTTGCATCTGGAAGAAATCCTGTTCCGTTCGGGATTGTAGGTGGCCGAGGCACAGAAGCCCGGCTGAGAGAGTTGGGCACAAATGATGTCCTGTTTCCAGAAGTAAGTTAAGTCAGCTGCCCAGGTGCCTGATGTCAGTTTGTAGGAGGCCTTTGGCCCTCCATGATAAGCCAGGTTTCCTGCTTGTGGCAGCTTGCATCTGGAAGAAATCCTGTTCCGTTCAGGATTGTAGGTGGCCGAGGCCTGGTGCCCGGAAGAGGGAGTTGGGCACAAAGGATGGCCTGTTTCCAGGGGTAAGTAAAGTCAGCTGCCCAGGTGCCTGATGTCAGTTTAAAGGTGGCTATTGGTCCTCCATGGAAAGCATGGCTTCCAGCTTGTGGCA
This sequence comes from Chamaea fasciata, assembly GCF_029207755.1. Classification (NCBI taxonomy): domain Eukaryota; kingdom Metazoa; phylum Chordata; class Aves; order Passeriformes; family Sylviidae; genus Chamaea; species Chamaea fasciata. The sequence goes on from NW_027094689.1 coordinate 21,488, forward strand.
GCTTGCATCGGGAAGTAATCCTGTTCCGTTCGGGATTGTAGGCGGCTGAGGCCAGGCGCCCAGCAGAGAGATTTGGGCACAAATGATGGCCTGTTTCATGAGGAAAGAAAAGTCAGCTGCCCAGGTGCATGATGTCAGTTTGTAGGAGGCCTTTGGTCCTCCATGGGAAGCCAGGCTTCCTGCTTGTGGCAGCTTGCATCGGGAAGAAATCCTGTTTCGTTCGGGATTGTAGGTGGCCTATGCCAGGTGCCCGGCAGAGGGAGTTGGGCACAAAGGATGGCCTGTTTCCAGGGGTAAGTAAAGTCAGCGGCCCAGGTGCCTGATGTCAGTTTGTAGGAGGCCTTTGGCGCTCCAACGGAAGGCAGGCTTCCTGCTTGTGGCAGCTTGCATCTGGAAGAAATCCTGTTCCGTTCGGGATTGTAGGTGGCCGAAGCTGTGTGCCCGGCTGAGGGAGTTGGGCACAAAGGATGGGCTGTTTCCAGGGGTAAGTACCGTCAGATGCCCAGGTGCCTGATGTCAGTTTGTAGGAGGCCTTTGGCCCTCCATGGGAAGCCAGGTTTCCTGCTTGTGGCAGCTTGCATCTGGAAGAAATCCTGTTTCGTTCGGGATTGTAGGTGGCCGAGGCCAGGTGCCCGGCAGAGGGAGTTGGGCACAAAGGATGGCCTGTTTCCAGGGGTAAGTAAAGTCAGCTTTCTAGGTGCCTGATGTCAGTTTGTAGGAGGCCTTTGGCCCTCCAAGGGAAGCTTGTCTTCCTGTTTGTGGCAGCTTGGATCTGGAAGAAATCCTTTTCCGTTCGGGATTGTAGGTGGGTGAGGCCTGGTGCCCGGCAGAGGGAGTTGGGCACAAAGGATGGCCTGTTTCCAGGGGTAAGTAAAGTCAGCTCCCCAGGTGCCTGATGTAAGTTTTTAGGAGGCCTTTGGCTCTCCAAGTGAAGCCAGGCTTCCAGCTTGTGGCAGCTTGCATCTGGAAGAAATCCTGTTTCGTTCGGGATTGTAGGTGGCCGAGGCCAGGTGCCCAGCAGAGGGAGTTGGGCACAAAGGATGGGCTGTTTCCAGGGGTAAGTAAAGTCAGCTGCCCAGGTGCCTGATGTCAGTTTGTAGGAGGCCTTTGGCCCTCCATGATAAGCCAGGTTTCCTGCTTGTGGCAGCTTGCATCTGGAAGAAATCCTGTTCCGTTCGGGATTGCAGGTGGCTGGAGCTGGGTGCCCGGCAGAGGGAGTTGGGCACAAAGGATGGGCTGTTTCCAGGGGTAAGTAAAGTCAGCTGCCCAGGTGCCTGATGTCAGTTTGTAGGAGGCCTTTGGCCCTCCATGGGAAGCCAGGCTTCCTGCTTGTGGCAGCTTGCATCTGGAAGAAATCCTGTTCCGTTCGGGATTGTAGGTGGCCAAGGCCCAGTAGCCCGGCAGAGGGAGTTGGGCACAAAGGATGGCCTGTTTCCAGGGGTAAGTAAAGTCAGCTCCCCAGGTGCCTGATGTAAGTTTCTAGTAGGCCTTTGGCGCTCCAAGGGAAGCAAGTCTTCCTGTTCAAGGCAGATTGCATCTGGAAGAAATCCTGTTCCGTTCGGGATTGTAGGTGGCCGAGGGCAGTGTCCCGGCTGAGAGACTTGGGCACAAAGGATGGCCTGTTTCCAGGGGTAAGTAAAGTCAGCTGCCCAGGTGCCTGATGTCAGTTTGCAGGTGGCTATTGGTCCTGCATGGAAAGCCCGACTTCCAAGTTGTGGCAGCTTGCATCGGGAAGTAATCCTGTTCTGTTCGGGATTGTAGGTGGCCGAGGCCAGGTGCCCAGGAGAGGGAGTTGGGCACAAAGGATGGGCTGTTTCCAGGGGTAAGTAAGTCAGCTGCCCAGGTTCCTGATGTCAGTTTGTAGGAGGACTTTGGCCTTTAAAGGGAAGCCAGGCTTCCACTTTGTGGCAGCTTGCATCTGGAAGAAATCCTGTTTCGTTCGGGATTGTAGGTGGCCGAGGCCTGGTGCCCGGCAGAGGGAGTTGGGCACAAATGATGGCCTGTTTCATGAGGAAAGTAAAGTCAGCTGGCCAGGTGCCTGATGTCAGTTTGTAGGAGGCCTTTGGCCCTCCATGGGAAGCCAGGCTTCCTGCCTGTGGCAGCTTGCATCTGGAAGAAATCCTGTTTCGTTCGGGATTGTAGGTAGCCGGAGCTACATGCAAGGCTGGGAGAGCAGGGAACAAAGGATGACCTGTTTTTAGGAGTAAGTAAAGTCAGCGGCCCAGGTGCCTGATGTCAGTTTGTAGGTGACCTTTGGCCCTCCAACGGAAGCAAGTCTTCCAGTTTGTGGCAGTTTGCATCTGGAAGAAATGCTGTTCCGTTCGGGATTGTAGGTGGCCGAGGCCAGGTGCCCGGCTGAGGGAGTTGGGCACAAAGGATGGCCTGTTTCCAGGAATAAGTAAAGTCAGCTGCCCAGGTGCCTGATGTCAGTTTAAAGGTGGCTATTGGTCCTCCATGGAAAGCATGGCTTCCAGCTTGTGGCAGCTTGCATCGGGAAGTAATCCTGTTCCCTTCGGGATTGTAGGCAGCTGAGGCCCGGTGCCCAGCAGAGGGATTTGGGCACAAATGATGGCCTTTTTCATGAGGAAAGTAAAGTCAGCTGCCCAGGTGCATGATGTAAGTTTCTAGTAGGCCTTTCGCGCTCCAAGGGAAGCAAATCTTCCTGTTCAAGGCAGATTGCATCTGGAAGAAATCCTGTTCCGTTCGGGATTGTAGGTGGCCGAGGCCAGTTGCCCGGCTGAGAGAGTTGGGCACAAAGGATGGCCTGTTTCCAGGGATAAGTAAAGTCAGCTGCCCAGGTGCCTGATGTCAGTTTAAAGGTGGCTATTGGTCCTGCATGGAAAGCCCGGCTTCCAAGTTGTGGCAGCTTGCATCGGGAAGTAATCCTGTTCTGTTCGGGATTGTAGGTGGCCGAGGCCAGGTGCCCGGCAGAGGGAGTTGGGCACAAAGGATGGGCTGTTTCCAGGGGTAAGTAAAGCCAGCTGCCCAGGTGCCTGATGTCAGTTTGTAGGAGGCCTTTGGCCCTCCATGGGAAGCCAGGTTTCCTGCTTGTGGCAGCTTACATCTGGAAGAAATCCTGTTCCGTTCGGGATTGTAGGTGGCCAAGGCCTGGTGCCCGGCAGAGGGAGTTGGGCACAAAGGATGGCCTGTTTCCAGGGGTAAGTGAAGTCAGCTCCCCAGGTGCCTGATGTCAGTTTGTAGGAGGCCTTTGGCGCTCCAACGGAATCCAGGCTTCCTGCTTGTGGCAGCTTGCATCGGGAAGTAATCCTGTTCCGTTCGGGATTGCAGGAGGCCGGAGCTGGGTGCCCGGCAGAGGGAGTTGGACACAAAGGATGGGCTGTTTCCAGGGGTAAGTAAAGTCAGCTGCCCAGGTGCCTGATGTCAGTTTGTAGGAGGCCTTTGGCCCTCCATGATAAGCCAGGTTTCCTGCTTGTGGCAGCTTGCATCTGGAAGAAATCCTGTTCCGTTCGGGATTGTAGGTGGCCAAGGCCTGGTGCCCGGCAGAGGGAGTTTGGCACAAAGGATGGCCTGTTTCCAGGGGTAAGTAAAGTCAGCTCCCCAGGTGCCTGATGTAAGTTTCTAGTAGGCCTTTGGCGCTCCAAGGGAAGCAAGTCTTCCTGTTCAAGGCAGATTGCATCTGGAAGAAATCCTGTTCCGTTCGGGATTGTAGGTGGCCGAGGCCAGTTGCCCGGCTGAGAGAGTTGGGCACAAAGGATGGCCTGTTTCCAGGGGTAAGTAAAGTCAGCTGCCCAGGTGCCTGATGTCAGTTTGCAGGTGGCTATTGGTCCTGCATGGAAAACCCGGCTTCCAAGTTGTGGCAGCTTGCATCGGGAAGTAATCCTGTTCTGTTCGGGATTGTAGGTGGCCGAGGCCAGGTGCCCAGGAGAGGGAGTTGGGCACAAAGGATGGGCTGTTTCCAGGGGTAAGTAAAGTCAGCTGCCCAGGTTCCTGATGTCAGTTTGTAGGAGGACTTTGGCCTTTAAAGGGAAGCCAGGCTTTCACTTTGTGGCAGCTTGCATCTGGAAGTAATCCTGTTTCGTTCGGGATTGTAGGTGGCCGAGGCCTGGTGCCCGGCAGAGGGAGTTGGGCACAAATGATGGCCTGTTTCATGAGGAAAGTAAAGTCAGCTGGCCAGGTGCCTGATGTCAGTTTGTAGGAGGCCTTTGGCCCTCCATGGGAAGCCAGGCTTCCTGCCTGTGGCAGCTTGCATCTGGAAGAAATCCTGTTTCGTTCGGGATTGTAGGTAGACGGAGATACATGCAAGGCTGGGAGAGCAGGGAACAAAGGATGACCTGTTTTTAGGAGTAAGTAAAGTCAGCGGCCCAGGTGCCTGATGTCAGTTTGTAGGTGACCTTTGGCCCTCCAACGGAAGCAAGTCTTCCAGTTTGTGGCAGTTTGCATCTGGAAGAAATGCTGTTCCGTTCGGGATTGTAGGTGGCCGAGGCCAGGTGCCCGGCTGAGGGAGTTGGGCACAAAGGATGGCCTGTTTCCAGGAGTAAGTAAAGTCAGCTGCCCAGGTGCCTGATGTCAGTTTAAAGGTGGCTATTGGTCCTCCATGGAAAGCATGGCTTCCAGCTTGTGGCAGCTTGCATCGGGAAGTAATCCTGTTCCGTTCGGGATTGTAGGCGGCTGAGGCCCGGTGCCCAGCAGAGGGATTTGGGCACAAATGATGGCCTGTTTCATGAGGAAACTAAAGTCAGCTGCACAGGTGCATGATGTCAGTTTGTAGGAGGCCTTTGGTCCTCCATGGGAAGCCAGGCTTCGAGCTTGTGGAAGCTTGCATCAGGAAGAAATCCTGTTCCGTTCGGGATTGTAGGTGGCCGATGCCAGGTGCCCGGCAGAGGGAGTTGGGCACAAAGCATGGCCTGTTTCCAGGGGTAAGTAAAGTCAGCTGCCCAGGTGCCTGATGTCAGTTTGTAGGAGGCCTTTGGCCCTCCATGGGAAGCCACGTTTCCAGCTTGTGGCAGCTTGCATCTGGAAGAACTCCTGTTCCGTTCGGGATTGTAGGTGGCCGAGGCCAGGTGCCCGGCAGAGGGAGTTGGGCACAAAGGATGGCCTGTTTCCAGAAGTAAGTAAAGTCAGCGGCCCAGGTGCCTGATGTCAGTTTGTAGGAGGCCTTTGGCGCTCCAACGGAAGCCAGGCTTCCTGCTTGTGGCAGCTTGCATCTGGAAGAAATCCTGTTCTTTTCGGGATTGTAGGTGGCCGGAGCTGTGGGACCGGCAGAGGGAGATGGGCACAAATGATGGCCTGTTTCCAGGGGTAAGTAAAGTCAGCTGCCCAGGTGCCTGATGTCAGTTTGTAGGAGGCCTTTGGCCCTCGAAGGGAAGCAAGTCTTCCTGTTCAAGGCAGCTTGCATCTGGAAGTAATGCTGTTCCGTTCGGGATTGTAGGTGGCCGAGCCCAGTAGTCCGGCTGAGAGAGTTGGGCACAAATGATGTCCTGTTTCCAGAAGTAAGTTAAGTCAGCTGCCCAGGTGCCTGATGTCAGTTTGTAGGAGGCCTTTGGCCCTCCATGATAAGCCAGGTTTCCTGCTTGTGGCAGCTTGCATCTGGAAGAAATCCTGTTTCGTTCAGGATTGTAGGTGGCCGAGGCCTGGTGCCCGGCAGAGGGAGTTGGGCACAAAGGATGGCCTGTTTCCAGGGGTAAGTAAAGTCAGCTGCCCAGGTGCCTGATGTCAGTTTGTAGGAGGCCTTTGGCCCTCCATGGGAAGCCAGGTTTCCTGCTTGTGGCAGCTTGCATCTGGAAGAAATCCTGTTTCGTTCGGGATTGTAGGTGGCCGAGGCCAGGTGCCCGGCAGAGGGAGTTGGGCACAAAGGATGGCCTGTTTCCAGGGGTAAGTAAAGTCAGCTCCCCAGGTGCCTGATGTAAGTTTTTTGGAGGCCTTTGGCCCTCCAAGTGAAGCCAGGCTTCCAGCTTGTGGCAGCTTGCATCTGGAAGAAATCCTGTTTCGTTCGGGATTGTAGGTGGCCGAGGCCAGGTGCCCAGCAGAGGGAGTTGGGCACAAAGGATGGGCTGTTTCCAGGGGTAAGTAAAGTCAGCTGCCCAGGTGCCTGATGTCAGTTTGTAGGAGGCCTTCGGCCCTCCATGGGAAGCCAGACTTCCTGCTTGTGGCAGCTTGCATCTGGAAGAAATCCTGTTCCGTTCGGGATTGTAGGTGGCCGGAGATTGGTGCCCGGCTGAGGGAGTTGGGCACAAAGGATGGGCTGTTTCTAGGGGTAAGTAAGGTCAGCTGCCCAGGTGCCTGATGTCAGTTTGTAGGAGGCCTTTGGCCCTCCATGATAAGCCAGGTTTCCTGCTTGTGGCAGCTTGCATCTGGAAGAAATCCTGTTCCGTTCGGGATTGTAGGTGGCCAAGGCCTGGTGCCCGGCAGAGGGAGTTGGGCACAAAGGATGGCCTGTTTCCAGGGGTAAGTAAAGTCAGCGGCCCAGGTGCCTGATGTCAGCTTGTAGGAGGCCGTTGGCGCTACAACGGAAGCCAGGCTTCCTGCTTGTGGCAGCTTGCATCTGGAAGAAATCCTGTTCTGTTCGGGATTGTAGGTGGCCGGAGCTGTGTGCCCGGCTGAGGGAGTTGGGCACAAAGGATGGGCTGTTTCCAGGGGTAAGTACAGTCAGCTGCCCAGGTGCCTGATGTCAGTTTGTAGGAGGCCTTTGGCCCTCCATGGGAAGCCAGGTTTCCTGCTTGTGGCAGCTTGCATCTGGAAGAAATCCTGTTCCGTTCGGGATTGTAGGTGGCCGAGGCCAGGTGCCCGGCAGAGGGAGTTGGGCACAAAGGATGGCCTGTTTCCAGGGGTAAGTAAAGTCAGCTGTCTAGGTGCCTGATGTCAGTTTGTAGGAGGCCTTTGGCCCTCCAAGGGAAGCTTGTCTTCCTGTTTTTGGCAGCTTGCATCTGGAAGAAATACTTTTCCGTTCGGGATTGTAGGTGGGTGAGGCCTGGTGCCTGGCATAGGGAGTTGGGCACAAAGGATGGCCTGTTTCCAGGGGTAAGTAAAGTCAGCTGCCCAGGTGTCTGATGTCAGTTTGTAGGAGGCCTTTGGCCCTCCAAGTGAAGCCACGTTTCCAGCTTGTGGCAGCTTGCATCTGGAAGAAATCCTGTTCCGTTCGGGATTGTAGGTGGCCGAGTCCAGGTGCCCGGCAGAGGGAGTTGGGCACAAAGGATGGCCTATTTCCAGAAGTAAGTAAATTCAGCGGCCCAGGTGCCTGATGTCAGTTTGTAGGAGGCCTTTGGCGCTCCAACGGAAGCCAGGCTTCCTGCTTGTGGCAGCTTGCATCTGGAAGAAATCCTGTTCTGTTCGGGATTGTAGGTGGCCGGAGCTGTGGGACCGGCAGAGGGAGATGGGCACAAATGATGGCCTGTTTCCAGGGGTAAGTAAAGTCAGCTGCCCAGGTGCCTGATGTCACTTTGTAGGAGGCCTTTGGCCCTCCAAGGGAAGCAACTCTTCCTGTTCAAGGCAGCTTGCATCTGGAAGAAATCCTGTTCCGTTCGGGATTGTAGGTGGCCGAGGCACAGAAGCCCGGCTGAGAGAGTTGGGCACAAATGATGTCCTGTTTCCAGAAGTAAGTTAAGTCAGCTGCCCAGGTGCCTGATGTCAGTTTGTAGGAGGCCTTTGGCCCTCCATGATAAGCCAGGTTTCCTGCTTGTGGCAGCTTGCATCTGGAAGAAATCCTGTTCCGTTCAGGATTGTAGGTGGCCGAGGCCTGGTGCCCGGAAGAGGGAGTTGGGCACAAAGGATGGCCTGTTTCCAGGGGTAAGTAAAGTCAGCTGCCCAGGTGCCTGATGTCAGTTTAAAGGTGGCTATTGGTCCTCCATGGAAAGCATGGCTTCCAGCTTGTGGCAGCTTGCATCGGGAAGTAATCCTGTTCCGTTCGGGATTGTAGGCGGCTGAGGCCAGGCGCCCAGCAGAGAGATTTGGGCACAAATGATGGCCTGTTTCATGAGGAAAGAAAAGTCAGCTGCCCAGGTGCATGATGTCAGTTTGTAGGAGGCCTTTGGTCCTCCATGGGAAGCCAGACTTCCTGCTTGTGGCAGCTTGCATCGGGAAGAAATCCTGTTTCGTTCGGGATTGTAGGTGGCCGATGCCAGGTGCCCGGCAGAGGGAGTTGGGCACAAAGGATGGCCTGTTTCCAGGGGTAAGTAAAGTCAGCGGCCCAGGTGCCTGATGTCAGTTTGTAGGAGGCCTTTGGCGCTCCAACGGAAGGCAGGCTTCCTGCTTGTGGCAGCTTGCATCTGGAAGAAATCCTGTTCTGTTCGGGATTGTAGGTGGCCGAAGCTGTGTGCCCGGCTGAGGGAGTTGGGCACAAAGGATGGGCTGTTTCCAGGGGTAAGTACCGTCAGATGCCCAGGTGCCTGATGTCAGTTTGTAGGAGGCCTTTGGCCCTCCATGGGAAGCCAGGTTTCCTGCTTGTGGCAGCTTGCATCTGGAAGAAATCCTGTTTCGTTCGGGATTGTAGGTGGCCGAGGCCAGGTGCCCGGCAGAGGGAGTTGGGCACAAAGGATGGCCTGTTTCCAGGGGTAAGTAAAGTCAGCTTTCTAGGTGCCTGATGTCAGTTTGTAGGAGGCCTTTGGCCCTCCAAGGGAAGCTTGTCTTCCTGTTTGTGGCAGCTTGGATCTGGAAGAAATCCTTTTCCGTTCGGGATTGTAGGTGGGTGAGGCCTGGTGCCCGGCAGAGGGAGATGGGCACAAAGGATGGCCTGTTTCCAGGGGTAAGTAAAGTCAGCTCCCCAGGTGCCTGATGTAAGTTTTTAGGAGGCCTTTGGCTCTCCAAGTGAAGCCAGGCTTCCAGCTTGTGGCAGCTTGCATCTGGAAGAAATCCTGTTTCGTTCGGGATTGTAGGTGGCCGAGGCCAGGTGCCCAGCAGAGGGAGTTGGGCACAAAGGATGGGCTGTTTCCAGGGGTAAGTAAAGTCAGCTGCCCAGGTGCCTGATGTCAGTTTGTAGGAGGCCTTTGGCCCTCCATGATAAGCCAGGTTTCCTGCTTGTGGCAGCTTGCATCTGGAAGAAATCCTGTTCCGTTCGGGATTGCAGGTGGCTGGAGCTGGGTGCCCGGCAGAGGGAGTTGGGCACAAAGGATGGGCTGTTTCCAGGGGTAAGTAAAGTCAGCTGCCCAGGTGCCTGATGTCAGTTTGTAGGAGGCCTTTGGCCCTCCATGGGAAGCCAGGCTTCCTGCTTGTGGCAGCTTGCATCTGGAAGAAATCCTGTTCCGTTCGGGATTGTAGGTGGCCAAGGCCCAGTAGCCCGGCAGAGGGAGTTGGGCACAAAGGATGGCCTGTTTCCAGGGGTAAGTAAAGTCAGCTCCCCAGGTGCCTGATGTAAGTTTCTAGTAGGCCTTTGGCGCTCCAAGGGAAGCAAGTCTTCCTGTTCAAGGCAGATTGCATCTGGAAGAAATCCTGTTCCGTTCGGGATTGTAGGTGGCCGAGGGCAGTGTCCCGGCTGAGAGACTTGGGCACAAAGGATGGCCTGTTTCCAGGGGTAAGTAAAGTCAGCTGCCCAGGTGCCTGATGTCAGTTTGCAGGTGGCTATTGGTCCTGCATGGAAAGCCCGACTTCCAAGTTGTGGCAGCTTGCATCGGGAAGTAATCCTGTTCTGTTCGGGATTGTAGGTGGCCGAGGCCAGGTGCCCAGGAGAGGGAGTTGGGCACAAAGGATGGGCTGTTTCCAGGGGTAAGTAAAGTCAGCTGCCCAGGTTCCTGATGTCAGTTTGTAGGAGGACTTTGGCCTTTAAAGGGAAGCCAGGCTTCCACTTTGTGGCAGCTTGCATCTGGAAGAAATCCTGTTTCGTTCGGGATTGTAGGTGGCCGAGGCCTGGTGCCCGGCAGAGGGAGTTGGGCACAAATGATGGCCTGTTTCATGAGGAAAGTAAAGTCAGCTGGCCAGGTGCCTGATGTCAGTTTGTAGGAGGCCTTTGGCCCTCCATGGGAAGCCAGGCTTCCTGCCTGTGGCAGCTTGCATCTGGAAGAAATCCTGTTTCGTTCGGGATTGTAGGTAGCCGGAGCTACATGCAAGGCTGGGAGAGCAGGGAACAAAGGATGACCTGTTTTTAGGAGTAAGTAAACTCAGCGGCCCAGGTGCCTGATGTCAGTTTGTAGGTGACCTTTGGCCCTCCAACGGAAGCAAGTCTTCCAGTTTGTGGCAGTTTGCATCTGGAAGAAATGCTGTTCCGTTCGGGATTGTAGGTGGCCGAGGCCAGGTGCCCGGCTGAGGGAGTTGGGCACAAAGGATGGCCTGTTTCCAGGAATAAGTAAAGTCAGCTGCCCAGGTGCCTGATGTCAGTTTAAAGGTGGCTATTGGTCCTCCATGGAAAGCATGGCTTCCAGCTTGTGGCAGCTTGCATCGGGAAGTAATCCTGTTCCCTTCGGGATTGTAGGCAGCTGAGGCCCGGTGCCCAGCAGAGGGATTTGGGCACAAATGATGGCCTTTTTCATGAGGAAAGTAAAGTCAGCTGCCCAGGTGCATGATGTAAGTTTCTAGTAGGCCTTTCGCGCTCCAAGGGAAGCAAATCTTCCTGTTCAAGGCAGATTGCATCTGGAAGAAATCCTGTTCCGTTCGGGATTGTAGGTGGCCGAGGCCAGTTGCCCGGCTGAGAGAGTTGGGCACAAAGGATGGCCTGTTTCCAGGGATAAGTAAAGTCAGCTGCCCAGGTGCCTGATGTCAGTTTAAAGGTGGCTATTGGTCCTGCATGGAAAGCCCGGCTTCCAAGTTGTGGCAGCTTGCATCGGGAAGTAATCCTGTTCTGTTCGGGATTGTAGGTGGCCGAGGCCAGGTGCCCGGCAGAGGGAGTTGGGCACAAAGGATGGGCTGTTTCCAGGGGTAAGTAAAGCCAGCTGCCCAGGTGCCTGATGTCAGTTTGTAGGAGGCCTTTGGCCCTCCATGGGAAGCCAGGTTTCCTGCTTGTGGCAGCTTACATCTGGAAGAAATCCTGTTCCGTTCGGGATTGTAGGTGGCCAAGGCCTGGTGCCCGGCAGAGGGAGTTGGGCACAAAGGATGGCCTGTTTCCAGGGGTAAGTGAAGTCAGCTCCCCAGGTGCCTGATGTCAGTTTGTAGGAGGCCTTTGGCGCTCCAACGGAATCCAGGCTTCCTGCTTGTGGCAGCTTGCATCGGGAAGTAATCCTGTTCCGTTCGGGATTGCAGGAGGCCGGAGCTGGGTGCCCGGCAGAGGGAGTTGGACACAAAGGATGGGCTGTTTCCAGGGGTAAGTAAAGTCAGCTGCCCAGGTGCCTGATGTCAGTTTGTAGGAGGCCTTTGGCCCTCCATGATAAGCCAGGTTTCCTGCTTGTGGCAGCTTGCATCTGGAAGAAATCCTGTTCCGTTCGGGATTGTAGGTGGCCAAGGCCTGGTGCCCGGCAGAGGGAGTTTGGCACAAAGGATGGCCTGTTTCCAGGGGTAAGTAAAGTCAGCTCCCCAGGTGCCTGATGTAAGTTTCTAGTAGGCCTTTGGCGCTCCAAGGGAAGCAAGTCTTCCTGTTCAAGGCAGATTGCATCTGGAAGAAATCCTGTTCCGTTCGGGATTGTAGGTGGCCGAGGCCAGTTGCCCGGCTGAGAGAGTTGGGCACAAAGGATGGCCTGTTTCCAGGGGTAAGTAAAGTCAGCTGCCCAGGTGCCTGATGTCAGTTTGCAGGTGGCTATTGGTCCTGCATGGAAAACCCGGCTTCCAAGTTGTGGCAGCTTGCATCGGGAAGTAATCCTGTTCTGTTCGGGATTGTAGGTGGCCGAGGCCAGGTGCCCAGGAGAGGGAGTTGGGCACAAAGGATGGGCTGTTTCCAGGGGTAAGTAAAGTCAGCTGCCCAGGTTCCTGATGTCAGTTTGTAGGAGGACTTTGGCCTTTAAAGGGAAGCCAGGCTTTCACTTTGTGGCAGCTTGCATCTGGAAGTAATCCTGTTTCGTTCGGGATTGTAGGTGGCCGAGGCCTGGTGCCCGGCAGAGGGAGTTGGGCACAAATGATGGCCTGTTTCATGAGGAAAGTAAAGTCAGCTGGCCAGGTGCCTGATGTCAGTTTGTAGGAGGCCTTTGGCCCTCCATGGGAAGCCAGGCTTCCTGCCTGTGGCAGCTTGCATCTGGAAGAAATCCTGTTTCGTTCGGGATTGTAGGTAGACGGAGATACATGCAAGGCTGGGAGAGCAGGGAACAAAGGATGACCTGTTTTTAGGAGTAAGTAAAGTCAGCGGCCCAGGTGCCTGATGTCAGTTTGTAGGTGACCTTTGGCCCTCCAACGGAAGCAAGTCTTCCAGTTTGTGGCAGTTTGCATCTGGAAGAAATGCTGTTCCGTTCGGGATTGTAGGTGGCCGAGGCCAGGTGCCCGGCTGAGGGAGTTGGGCACAAAGGATGGCCTGTTTCCAGGAGTAAGAAAAGTCAGCTGCCCAGGTGCCTGATGTCAGTTTAAAGGTGGCTATTGGTCCTCCATGGAAAGCATGGCTTCCAGCTTGTGGCAGCTTGCATCGGGAAGTAATCCTGTTCCGTTCGGGATTGTAGGCGGCTGAGGCCCGGTGCCCAGCAGAGGGATTTGGGCACAAATGATGGCCTGTTTCATGAGGAAACTAAAGTCAGCTGCACAGGTGCATGATGTCAGTTTGTAGGAGGCCTTTGGTCCTCCATGGGAAGCCAGGCTTCGAGCTTGTGGCAGCTTGCATCAGGAAGAAATCCTGTTCCGTTCGGGATTGTAGGTGGCCGATGCCAGGTGCCCGGCAGAGGGAGTTGGGCACAAAGCATGGCCTGTTTCCAGGGGTAAGTAAAGTCAGCTGCCCAGGTGCCTGATGTCAGTTTGTAGGAGGCCTTTGGCCCTCCATGGGAAGCCACGTTTCCAGCTTGTGGCAGCTTGCATCTGGAAGAACTCCTGTTCCGTTCGGGATTGTAGGTGGCCGAGGCCAGGTGCCCGGCAGAGGGAGTTGGGCACAAAGGATGGCCTGTTTCCAGAAGTAAGTAAAGTCAGCGGCCCAGGTGCCTGATGTCAGTTTGTAGGAGGCCTTTGGCGCTCCAACGGAAGCCAGGCTTCCTGCTTGTGGCAGCTTGCATCTGGAAGAAATCCTGTTCTTTTCGGGATTGTAGGTGGCCGGAGCTGTGGGACCGGCAGAGGGAGATGGGCACAAATGATGGCCTGTTTCCAGGGGTAAGTAAAGTCAGCTGCCCAGGTGCCTGATGTCAGTTTGTAGGAGGCCTTTGGCCCTCGAAGGGAAGCAAGTCTTCCTGTTCAAGGCAGCTTGCATCTGGAAGTAATGCTGTTCCGTTCGGGATTGTAGGTGGCCGAGCCCAGTAGTCCGGCTGAGAGAGTTGGGCACAAATGATGTCCTGTTTCCAGAAGTAAGTTAAGTCAGCTGCCCAGGTGCCTGATGTCAGTTTGTAGGAGGCCTTTGGCCCTCCATGATAAGCCAGGTTTCCTGCTTGTGGCAGCTTGCATCTGGAAGAAATCCTGTTCCGTTCAGGATTGTAGGTGGCCGAGGCCTGGTGCCCGGCAGAGGGAGTTGGGCACAAAGGATGGCCTGTTTCCAGGGGTAAGTAAAGTCAGCTGCCCAGGTGCCTGATGTCAGTTTAAAGGTGGCTATTGGTCCTCCATGGAAAGCATGGCTTCCAGCTTGTGGCAGCTTGCATCGGGAAGTAATCCTGTTTCGTTCGGGATTGTAGGTGGCCGAGGCCAGGTGCCCGGCAGAGGGAGTTGGGCACAAAGGATGGCCTGTTTCCAGGGGTAAGTAAAGTCAGCTGCCCAGGTGCCTGATGTAAGTTTTTTGGAGGCCTTTGGCCCTCCAAGTGAAGCCAGGCTTCCAGCTTGTGGCAGCTTGCATCTGGAAGAAATCCTGTTTCGTTCGGGATTGTAGGTGGCCGAGGCCAGGTGCCCAGCAGAGGGAGTTGGGCACAAAGGATGGGCTGTTTCCAGGGGTAAGTAAAGTCAGCTGCCCAGGTGCCTGATGTCAGTTTGTAGGAGGCCTTCGGCCCTCCATGGGAAGCCAGACTTCCTGCTTGTGGCAGCTTGCATCTGGAAGAAATCCTGTTCCGTTCGGGATTGTAGGTGGCCGGAGCTTGGTGCCCGGCTGAGGGAGTTGGGCACAAAGGATGGGCTGTTTCTAGGGGTAAGTACAGTCAGCTGCCCAGGTGCCTGATGTCAGTTTGTAGGAGGCCTTTGGCCCTCCATGATAAGCCAGGTTTCCTGCTTGTGGCAGCTTGCATCTGGAAGAAATCCTGTTCCGTTCGGGATTGAAGGTGGCCAAGGCCTGGTGCCCGGCAGAGGGAGTTGGGCACAAAGGATGGCCTGTTTCCAGGGGTAAGTAAAGTCAGCGGCCCAGGTGCCTGATGTCAGCTTGTAGGAGGCCGTTGGCGCTACAACGGAAGCCAGGCTTCCTGCTTGTGGCAGCTTGCATCTGGAAGAAATCCTGTTCTGTTCGGGATTGTAGGTGGCCGGAGCTGTGTGCCCGGCTGAGGGAGTTGGGCACAAAGGATGGGCTGTTTCCAGGGGTAAGTACAGTCAGCTGCCCAGGTGCCTGATGTCAGTTTGTAGGAGGCCTTTGGCCCTCCATGGGAAGCCAGGTTTCCTGCTTGTGGCAGCTTGCATCTGGAAGAAATCCTGTTCCGTTCGGGATTGTAGGTGGCCGAGGCCAGGTGCCCGGCAGAGGGAGTTGGGCACAAAGGATGGCCTGTTTCCAGGGGTAAGTAAAGTCAGCTGTCTAGGTGCCTGATGTCAGTTTGTAGGAGGCCTTTGGCCCTCCAAGGGAAGCTTGTCTTCCTGTTTTTGGCAGCTTGCATCTGGAAGAAATACTTTTCCGTTCGGGATTGTAGGTGGGTGAGGCCTGGTGCCTGGCATAGGGAGTTGGGCACAAAGGATGGCCTGTTTCCAGGGGTAAGTAAAGTCAGCTGCCCAGGTGTCTGATGTCAGTTTGTAGGAGGCCTTTGGCCCTCCAAGTGAAGCCACGTTTCCAGCTTGTGGCAGCTTGCATCTGGAAGAAATCCTGTTCCGTTCGGGATTGTAGGTGGCCGAGTCCAGGTGCCCGGCAGAGGGAGTTGGGCACAAAGGATGGCCTATTTCCAGAAGTAAGTAAATTCAGCGGCCCAGGTGCCTGATGTCAGTTTGTAGGAGGCCTTTGGCGCTCCAACGGAAGCCAGGCTTCCTGCTTGTGGCAGCTTGCATCTGGAAGAAATCCTGTTCTGTTCGGGATTGTAGGTGGCCGGAGCTGTGGGACCGGCAGAGGGAGATGGGCACAAATGATGGCCTGTTTCCAGGGGTAAGTAAAGTCAGCTGCCCAGGTGCCTGATGTCACTTTGTAGGAGGCCTTTGGCCCTCCAAGGGAAGCAACTCTTCCTGTTCAAGGCAGCTTGCATCTGGAAGAAATCCTGTTCCGTTCGGGATTGTAGGTGGCCGAGGCACAGAAGCCCGGCTGAGAGAGTTGGGCACAAATGATGTCCTGTTTCCAGAAGTAAGTTAAGTCAGCTGCCCAGGTGCCTGATGTCAGTTTGTAGGAGGCCTTTGGCCCTCCATGATAAGCCAGGTTTCCTGCTTGTGGCAGCTTGCATCTGGATAAAAATCCTGTTCCGTTCAGGATTGTAGGTGGCCGAGGCCTGGTGCCCGGAAGAGGGAGTTGGGCACAAAGGATGGCCTGTTTCCAGGGGTAAGTAAAGTCAGCTGCCCAGGTGCCTGATGTCAGTTTAAAGGTGGCTATTGGTCCTCCATGGAAAGCATGGCTTCCAGCTTGTGGCAGCTTGCATCGGGAAGTAATCCTGTTCCGTTCGGGATTGTAGGCGGCTGAGGCCAGGCGCCCAGCAGAGAGATTTGGGCACAAATGATGGCCTGTTTCATGAGGAAAGAAAAGTCAGCTGCCCAGGTGCATGATGTCAGTTTGTAGGAGGCCTTTGGTCCTCCATGGGAAGCCAGACTTCCTGCTTGTGGCAGCTTGCATCGGGAAGAAATCCTGTTTCGTTCGGGATTGTAGGTGGCCGATGCCAGGTGCCCGGCAGAGGGAGTTGGGCACAAAGGATGGCCTGTTTCCAGGGGTAAGTAAAGTCAGCGGCCCAGGTGCCTGATGTCAGTTTGTAGGAGGCCTTTGGCGCTCCAACGGAAGGCAGGCTTCCTGCTTGTGGCAGCTTGCATCTGGAAGAAATCCTGTTCTGTTCGGGATTGTAGGTGGCCGAAGCTGTGTGCCCGGCTGAGGGAGTTGGGCACAAAGGATGGGCTGTTTCCAGGGGTAAGTACCGTCAGATGCCCAGGTGCCTGATGTCAGTTTGTAGGAGGCCTTTGGCCCTCCATGGGAAGCCAGGTTTCCTGCTTGTGGCAGCTTGCATCTGGAAGAAATCCTGTTTCGTTCGGGATTGTAGGTGGCCGAGGCCAGGTGCCCGGCAGAGGGAGTTGGGCACAAAGGATGGCCTGTTTCCAGGGGTAAGTAAAGTCAGCTTTCTAGGTGCCTGATGTCAGTTTGTAGGAGGCCTTTGGCCCTCCAAGGGAAGCTTGTCTTCCTGTTTGTGGCAGCTTGGATCTGGAAGAAATCCTTTTCCGTTCGGGATTGTAGGTGGGTGAGGCCTGGTGCCCGGCAGAGGGAGATGGGCACAAAGGATGGCCTGTTTCCAGGGGTAAGTAAAGTCAGCTCCCCAGGTGCCTGATGTAAGTTTTTAGGAGGCCTTTGGCTCTCCAAGTGAAGCCAGGCTTCCAGCTTGTGGCAGCTTGCATCTGGAAGAAATCCTGTTTCGTTCGGGATTGTAGGTGGCCGAGGCCAGGTGCCCAGCAGAGGGAGTTGGGCACAAAGGATGGGCTGTTTCCAGGGGTAAGTAAAGTCAGCTGCCCAGGTGCCTGATGTCAGTTTGTAGGAGGCCTTTGGCCCTCCATGATAAGCCAGGTTTCCTGCTTGTGGCAGCTTGCATCTGGAAGAAATCCTGTTCCGTTCGGGATTGCAGGTGGCTGGAGCTGGGTGCCCGGCAGAGGGAGTTGGGCACAAAGGATGGGCTGTTTCCAGGGGTAAGTAAAGTCAGCTGCCCAGGTGCCTGATGTCAGTTTGTAGGAGGCCTTTGGCCCTCCATGGGAAGCCAGGCTTCCTGCTTGTGGCAGCTTGCATCTGGAAGAAATCCTGTTCCGTTCGGGATTGTAGGTGGCCAAGGCCCAGTAGCCCGGCAGAGGGAGTTGGGCACAAAGGATGGCCTGTTTCCAGGGGTAAGTAAAGTCAGCTCCCCAGGTGCCTGATGTAAGTTTCTAGTAGGCCTTTGGCGCTCCAAGGGAAGCAAGTCTTCCTGTTCAAGGCAGATTGCATCTGGAAGAAATCCTGTTCCGTTCGGGATTGTAGGTGGCCGAGGGCAGTGTCCCGGCTGAGAGACTTGGGCACAAAGGATGGCCTGTTTCCAGGGGTAAGTAAAGTCAGCTGCCCAGGTGCCTGATGTCAGTTTGCAGGTGGCTATTGGTCCTGCATGGAAAGCCCGACTTCCAAGTTGTGGCAGCTTGCATCGGGAAGTAATCCTGTTCTGTTCGGGATTGTAGGTGGCCGAGGCCAGGTGCCCAGGAGAGGGAGTTGGGCACAAAGGATGGGCTGTTTCCAGGGGTAAGTAAAGTCAGCTGCCCAGGTTCCTGATGTCAGTTTGTAGGAGGACTTTGGCCTTTAAAGGGAAGCCAGGCTTCCACTTTGTGGCAGCTTGCATCTGGAAGAAATCCTGTTTCGTTCGGGATTGTAGGTGGCCGAGGCCTGGTGCCCGGCAGAGGGAGTTGGGCACAAATGATGGCCTGTTTCATGAGGAAAGTAAAGTCAGCTGGCCAGGTGCCTGATGTCAGTTTGTAGGAGGCCTTTGGCCCTCCATGGGAAGCCAGGCTTCCTGCCTGTGGCAGCTTGCATCTGGAAGAAATCCTGTTTCGTTCGGGATTGTAGGTAGCCGGAGCTACATGCAAGGCTGGGAGAGCAGGGAACAAAGGATGACCTGTTTTTAGGAGTAAGTAAACTCAGCGGCCCAGGTGCCTGATGTCAGTTTGTAGGTGACCTTTGGCCCTCCAACGGAAGCAAGTCTTCCAGTTTGTGGCAGTTTGCATCTGGAAGAAATGCTGTTCCGTTCGGGATTGTAGGTGGCCGAGGCCAGGTGCCCGGCTGAGGGAGTTGGGCACAAAGGATGGCCTGTTTCCAGGAATAAGTAAAGTCAGCTGCCCAGGTGCCTGATGTCAGTTTAAAGGTGGCTATTGGTCCTCCATGGAAAGCATGGCTTCCAGCTTGTGGCAGCTTGCATCGGGAAGTAATCCTGTTCCCTTCGGGATTGTAGGCAGCTGAGGCCCGGTGCCCAGCAGAGGGATTTGGGCACAAATGATGGCCTTTTTCATGAGGAAAGTAAAGTCAGCTGCCCAGGTGCATGATGTAAGTTTCTAGTAGGCCTTTCGCGCTCCAAGGGAAGCAAATCTTCCTGTTCAAGGCAGATTGCATCTGGAAGAAATCCTGTTCCGTTCGGGATTGTAGGTGGCCGAGGCCAGTTGCCCGGCTGAGAGAGTTGGGCACAAAGGATGGCCTGTTTCCAGGGATAAGTAAAGTCAGCTGCCCAGGTGCCTGATGTCAGTTTAAAGGTGGCTATTGGTCCTGCATGGAAAGCCCGGCTTCCAAGTTGTGGCAGCTTGCATCGGGAAGTAATCCTGTTCTGTTCGGGATTGTAGGTGGCCGAGGCCAGGTGCCCGGCAGAGGGAGTTGGGCACAAAGGATGGGCTGTTTCCAGGGGTAAGTAAAGCCAGCTGCCCAGGTGCCTGATGTCAGTTTGTAGGAGGCCTTTGGCCCTCCATGGGAAGCCAGGTTTCCTGCTTGTGGCAGCTTACATCTGGAAGAAATCCTGTTCCGTTCGGGATTGTAGGTGGCCAAGGCCTGGTGCCCGGCAGAGGGAGTTGGGCACAAAGGATGGCCTGTTTCCAGGGGTAAGTGAAGTCAGCTCCCCAGGTGCCTGATGTCAGTTTGTAGGAGGCCTTTGGCGCTCCAACGGAATCCAGGCTTCCTGCTTGTGGCAGCTTGCATCGGGAAGTAATCCTGTTCCGTTCGGGATTGCAGGAGGCCGGAGCTGGGTGCCCGGCAGAGGGAGTTGGACACAAAGGATGGGCTGTTTCCAGGGGTAAGTAAAGTCAGCTGCCCAGGTGCCTGATGTCAGTTTGTAGGAGGCCTTTGGCCCTCCATGATAAGCCAGGTTTCCTGCTTGTGGCAGCTTGCATCTGGAAGAAATCCTGTTCCGTTCGGGATTGTAGGTGGCCAAGGCCTGGTGCCCGGCAGAGGGAGTTTGGCACAAAGGATGGCCTGTTTCCAGGGGTAAGTAAAGTCAGCTCCCCAGGTGCCTGATGTAAGTTTCTAGTAGGCCTTTGGCGCTCCAAGGGAAGCAAGTCTTCCTGTTCAAGGCAGATTGCATCTGGAAGAAATCCTGTTCCGTTCGGGATTGTAGGTGGCCGAGGCCAGTTGCCCGGCTGAGAGAGTTGGGCACAAAGGATGGCCTGTTTCCAGGGGTAAGTAAAGTCAGCTGCCCAGGTGCCTGATGTCAGTTTGCAGGTGGCTATTGGTCCTGCATGGAAAACCCGGCTTCCAAGTTGTGGCAGCTTGCATCGGGAAGTAATCCTGTTCTGTTCGGGATTGTAGGTGGCCGAGGCCAGGTGCCCAGGAGAGGGAGTTGGGCACAAAGGATGGGCTGTTTCCAGGGGTAAGTAAAGTCAGCTGCCCAGGTTCCTGATGTCAGTTTGTAGGAGGACTTTGGCCTTTAAAGGGAAGCCAGGCTTTCACTTTGTGGCAGCTTGCATCTGGAAGTAATCCTGTTTCGTTCGGGATTGTAGGTGGCCGAGGCCTGGTGCCCGGCAGAGGGAGTTGGGCACAAATGATGGCCTGTTTCATGAGGAAAGTAAAGTCAGCTGGCCAGGTGCCTGATGTCAGTTTGTAGGAGGCCTTTGGCCCTCCATGGGAAGCCAGGCTTCCTGCCTGTGGCAGCTTGCATCTGGAAGAAATCCTGTTTCGTTCGGGATTGTAGGTAGACGGAGATACATGCAAGGCTGGGAGAGCAGGGAACAAAGGATGACCTGTTTTTAGGAGTAAGTAAACTCAGCGGCCCAGGTGCCTGATGTCAGTTTGTAGGTGACCTTTGGCCCTCCAACGGAAGCAAGTCTTCCAGTTTGTGGCAGTTTGCATCTGGAAGAAATGCTGTTCCGTTCGGGATTGTAGGTGGCCGAGGCCAGGTGCCCGGCTGAGGGAGTTGGGCACAAAGGATGGCCTGTTTCCAGGAATAAGTAAAGTCAGCTGCCCAGGTGCCTGATGTCAGTTTAAAGGTGGCTATTGGTCCTCCATGGAAAGCATGGCTTCCAGCTTGTGGCAGCTTGCATCGGGAAGTAATCCTGTTCCCTTCGGGATTGTAGGCAGCTGAGGCCCGGTGCCCAGCAGAGGGATTTGGGCACAAATGATGGCCTTTTTCATGAGGAAAGTAAAGTCAGCTGCCCAGGTGCATGATGTAAGTTTCTAGTAGGCCTTTCGCGCTCCAAGGGAAGCAAATCTTCCTGTTCAAGGCAGATTGCATCTGGAAGAAATCCTGTTCCGTTCGGGATTGTAGGTGGCCGAGGCCAGTTGCCCGGCTGAGAGAGTTGGGCACAAAGGATGGCCTGTTTCCAGGGATAAGTAAAGTCAGCTGCCCAGGTGCCTGATGTCAGTTTAAAGGTGGCTATTGGTCCTGCATGGAAAGCCCGGCTTCCAAGTTGTGGCAGCTTGCATCGGGAAGTAATCCTGTTCTGTTCGGGATTGTAGGTGGCCGAGGCCAGGTGCCCGGCAGAGGGAGTTGGGCACAAAGGATGGGCTGTTTCCAGGGGTAAGTAAAGCCAGCTGCCCAGGTGCCTGATGTCAGTTTGTAGGAGGCCTTTGGCCCTCCATGGGAAGCCAGGTTTCCTGCTTGTGGCAGCTTACATCTGGAAGAAATCCTGTTCCGTTCGGGATTGTAGGTGGCCAAGGCCTGGTGCCCGGCAGAGGGAGTTGGGCACAAAGGATGGCCTGTTTCCAGGGGTAAGTGAAGTCAGCTCCCCAGGTGCCTGATGTCAGTTTGTAGGAGGCCTTTGGCGCTCCAACGGAATCCAGGCTTCCTGCTTGTGGCAGCTTGCATCGGGAAGTAATCCTGTTCCGTTCGGGATTGCAGGAGGCCGGAGCTGGGTGCCCGGCAGAGGGAGTTGGACACAAAGGATGGGCTGTTTCCAGGGGTAAGTAAAGTCAGCTGCCCAGGTGCCTGATGTCAGTTTGTAGGAGGCCTTTGGCCCTCCATGATAAGCCAGGTTTCCTGCTTGTGGCAGCTTGCATCTGGAAGAAATCCTGTTCCGTTCGGGATTGTAGGTGGCCAAGGCCTGGTGCCCGGCAGAGGGAGTTTGGCACAAAGGATGGCCTGTTTCCAGGGGTAAGTAAAGTCAGCTCCCCAGGTGCCTGATGTAAGTTTCTAGTAGGCCTTTGGCGCTCCAAGGGAAGCAAGTCTTCCTGTTCAAGGCAGATTGCATCTGGAAGAAATCCTGTTCCGTTCGGGATTGTAGGTGGCCGAGGCCAGTTGCCCGGCTGAGAGAGTTGGGCACAAAGGATGGCCTGTTTCCAGGGGTAAGTAAAGTCAGCTGCCCAGGTGCCTGATGTCAGTTTGCAGGTGGCTATTGGTCCTGCATGGAAAACCCGGCTTCCAAGTTGTGGCAGCTTGCATCGGGAAGTAATCCTGTTCTGTTCGGGATTGTAGGTGGCCGAGGCCAGGTGCCCAGGAGAGGGAGTTGGGCACAAAGGATGGGCTGTTTCCAGGGGTAAGTAAAGTCAGCTGCCCAGGTTCCTGATGTCAGTTTGTAGGAGGACTTTGGCCTTTAAAGGGAAGCCAGGCTTTCACTTTGTGGCAGCTTGCATCTGGAAGTAATCCTGTTTCGTTCGGGATTGTAGGTGGCCGAGGCCTGGTGCCCGGCAGAGGGAGTTGGGCACAAATGATGGCCTGTTTCATGAGGAAAGTAAAGTCAGCTGGCCAGGTGCCTGATGTCAGTTTGTAGGAGGCCTTTGGCCCTCCATGGGAAGCCAGGCTTCCTGCCTGTGGCAGCTTGCATCTGGAAGAAATCCTGTTTCGTTCGGGATTGTAGGTAGACGGAGATACATGCAAGGCTGGGAGAGCAGGGAACAAAGGATGACCTGTTTTTAGGAGTAAGTAAAGTCAGCGGCCCAGGTGCCTGATGTCAGTTTGTAGGTGACCTTTGGCCCTCCAACGGAAGCAAGTCTTCCAGTTTGTGGCAGTTTGCATCTGGAAGAAATGCTGTTCCGTTCGGGATTGTAGGTGGCCGAGGCCAGGTGCCCGGCTGAGGGAGTTGGGCACAAAGGATGGCCTGTTTCCAGGAGTAAGAAAAGTCAGCTGCCCAGGTGCCTGATGTCAGTTTAAAGGTGGCTATTGGTCCTCCATGGAAAGCATGGCTTCCAGCTTGTGGCAGCTTGCATCGGGAAGTAATCCTGTTCCGTTCGGGATTGTAGGCGGCTGAGGCCCGGTGCCCAGCAGAGGGATTTGGGCACAAATGATGGCCTGTTTCATGAGGAAACTAAAGTCAGCTGCACAGGTGCATGATGTCAGTTTGTAGGAGGCCTTTGGTCCTCCATGGGAAGCCAGGCTTCGAGCTTGTGGCAGCTTGCATCAGGAAGAAATCCTGTTCCGTTCGGGATTGTAGGTGGCCGATGCCAGGTGCCCGGCAGAGGGAGTTGGGCACAAAGCATGGCCTGTTTCCAGGGGTAAGTAAAGTCAGCTGCCCAGGTGCCTGATGTCAGTTTGTAGGAGGCCTTTGGCCCTCCATGGGAAGCCACGTTTCCAGCTTGTGGCAGCTTGCATCTGGAAGAACTCCTGTTCCGTTCGGGATTGTAGGTGGCCGAGGCCAGGTGCCCGGCAGAGGGAGTTGGGCACAAAGGATGGCCTGTTTCCAGAAGTAAGTAAAGTCAGCGGCCCAGGTGCCTGATGTCAGTTTGTAGGAGGCCTTTGGCGCTCCAACGGAAGCCAGGCTTCCTGCTTGTGGCAGCTTGCATCTGGAAGAAATCCTGTTCTTTTCGGGATTGTAGGTGGCCGGAGCTGTGGGACCGGCAGAGGGAGATGGGCACAAATGATGGCCTGTTTCCAGGGGTAAGTAAAGTCAGCTGCCCAGGTGCCTGATGTCAGTTTGTAGGAGGCCTTTGGCCCTCGAAGGGAAGCAAGTCTTCCTGTTCAAGGCAGCTTGCATCTGGAAGTAATGCTGTTCCGTTCGGGATTGTAGGTGGCCGAGCCCAGTAGTCCGGCTGAGAGAGTTGGGCACAAATGATGTCCTGTTTCCAGAAGTAAGTTAAGTCAGCTGCCCAGGTGCCTGATGTCAGTTTGTAGGAGGCCTTTGGCCCTCCATGATAAGCCAGGTTTCCTGCTTGTGGCAGCTTGCATCTGGAAGAAATCCTGTTCCGTTCAGGATTGTAGGTGGCCGAGGCCTGGTGCCCGGCAGAGGGAGTTGGGCACAAAGGATGGCCTGTTTCCAGGGGTAAGTAAAGTCAGCTGCCCAGGTGCCTGATGTCAGTTTAAAGGTGGCTATTGGTCCTCCATGGAAAGCATGGCTTCCAGCTTGTGGCAGCTTGCATCGGGAAGTAATCCTGTTTCGTTCGGGATTGTAGGTGGCCGAGGCCAGGTGCCCGGCAGAGGGAGTTGGGCACAAAGGATGGCCTGTTTCCAGGGGTAAGTAAAGTCAGCTGCCCAGGTGCCTGATGTAAGTTTTTTGGAGGCCTTTGGCCCTCCAAGTGAAGCCAGGCTTCCAGCTTGTGGCAGCTTGCATCTGGAAGAAATCCTGTTTCGTTCGGGATTGTAGGTGGCCGAGGCCAGGTGCCCAGCAGAGGGAGTTGGGCACAAAGGATGGGCTGTTTCCAGGGGTAAGTAAAGTCAGCTGCCCAGGTGCCTGATGTCAGTTTGTAGGAGGCCTTCGGCCCTCCATGGGAAGCCAGACTTCCTGCTTGTGGCAGCTTGCATCTGGAAGAAATCCTGTTCCGTTCGGGATTGTAGGTGGCCGGAGCTTGGTGCCCGGCTGAGGGAGTTGGGCACAAAGGATGGGCTGTTTCTAGGGGTAAGTACAGTCAGCTGCCCAGGTGCCTGATGTCAGTTTGTAGGAGGCCTTTGGCCCTCCATGATAAGCCAGGTTTCCTGCTTGTGGCAGCTTGCATCTGGAAGAAATCCTGTTCCGTTCGGGATTGAAGGTGGCCAAGGCCTGGTGCCCGGCAGAGGGAGTTGGGCACAAAGGATGGCCTGTTTCCAGGGGTAAGTAAAGTCAGCGGCCCAGGTGCCTGATGTCAGCTTGTAGGAGGCCGTTGGCGCTACAACGGAAGCCAGGCTTCCTGCTTGTGGCAGCTTGCATCTGGAAGAAATCCTGTTCTGTTCGGGATTGTAGGTGGCCGGAGCTGTGTGCCCGGCTGAGGGAGTTGGGCACAAAGGATGGGCTGTTTCCAGGGGTAAGTACAGTCAGCTGCCCAGGTGCCTGATGTCAGTTTGTAGGAGGCCTTTGGCCCTCCATGGGAAGCCAGGTTTCCTGCTTGTGGCAGCTTGCATCTGGAAGAAATCCTGTTCCGTTCGGGATTGTAGGTGGCCGAGGCCAGGTGCCCGGCAGAGGGAGTTGGGCACAAAGGATGGCCTGTTTCCAGGGGTAAGTAAAGTCAGCTGTCTAGGTGCCTGATGTCAGTTTGTAGGAGGCCTTTGGCCCTCCAAGGGAAGCTTGTCTTCCTGTTTTTGGCAGCTTGCATCTGGAAGAAATACTTTTCCGTTCGGGATTGTAGGTGGGTGAGGCCTGGTGCCTGGCATAGGGAGTTGGGCACAAAGGATGGCCTGTTTCCAGGGGTAAGTAAAGTCAGCTGCCCAGGTGTCTGATGTCAGTTTGTAGGAGGCCTTTGGCCCTCCAAGTGAAGCCACGTTTCCAGCTTGTGGCAGCTTGCATCTGGAAGAAATCCTGTTCCGTTCGGGATTGTAGGTGGCCGAGTCCAGGTGCCCGGCAGAGGGAGTTGGGCACAAAGGATGGCCTATTTCCAGAAGTAAGTAAATTCAGCGGCCCAGGTGCCTGATGTCAGTTTGTAGGAGGCCTTTGGCGCTCCAACGGAAGCCAGGCTTCCTGCTTGTGGCAGCTTGCATCTGGAAGAAATCCTGTTCTGTTCGGGATTGTAGGTGGCCGGAGCTGTGGGACCGGCAGAGGGAGATGGGCACAAATGATGGCCTGTTTCCAGGGGTAAGTAAAGTCAGCTGCCCAGGTGCCTGATGTCACTTTGTAGGAGGCCTTTGGCCCTCCAAGGGAAGCAACTCTTCCTGTTCAAGGCAGCTTGCATCTGGAAGAAATCCTGTTCCGTTCGGGATTGTAGGTGGCCGAGGCACAGAAGCCCGGCTGAGAGAGTTGGGCACAAATGATGTCCTGTTTCCAGAAGTAAGTTAAGTCAGCTGCCCAGGTGCCTGATGTCAGTTTGTAGGAGGCCTTTGGCCCTCCATGATAAGCCAGGTTTCCTGCTTGTGGCAGCTTGCATCTGGAAGAAATCCTGTTCCGTTCAGGATTGTAGGTGGCCGAGGCCTGGTGCCCGGAAGAGGGAGTTGGGCACAAAGGATGGCCTGTTTCCAGGGGTAAGTAAAGTCAGCTGCCCAGGTGCCTGATGTCAGTTTAAAGGTGGCTATTGGTCCTCCATGGAAAGCATGGCTTCCAGCTTGTGGCAGCTTGCATCGGGAAGTAATCCTGTTCCGTTCGGGATTGTAGGCGGCTGAGGCCAGGCGCCCAGCAGAGAGATTTGGGCACAAATGATGGCCTGTTTCATGAGGAAAGAAAAGTCAGCTGCCCAGGTGCATGATGTCAGTTTGTAGGAGGCCTTTGGTCCTCCATGGGAAGCCAGGCTTCCTGCTTGTGGCAGCTTGCATCGGGAAGAAATCCTGTTTCGTTCGGGATTGTAGGTGGCCGATGCCAGGTGCCCGGCAGAGGGAGTTGGGCACAAAGGATGGCCTGTTTCCAGGGGTAAGTAAAGTCAGCGGCCCAGGTGCCTGATGTCAGTTTGTAGGAGGCCTTTGGCGCTCCAACGGAAGGCAGGCTTCCTGCTTGTGGCAGCTGGCATCTGGAAGAAATCCTGTTCTGTTCGGGATTGTAGGTGGCCGAAGCTGTGTGCCCGGCTGAGGGAGTTGGGCACAAAGGATGGGCTGTTTCCAGGGGTAAGTACCGTCAGATGCCCAGGTGCCTGATGTCAGTTTGTAGGAGGCCTTTGGCCCTCCATGGGAAGCCAGGTTTCCTGCTTGTGGCAGCTTGCATCTGGAAGAAATCCTGTTTCGTTCGGGATTGTAGGTGGCCGAGGCCAGGTGCCCGGCAGAGGGAGTTGGGCACAAAGGATGGCCTGTTTCCAGGGGTAAGTAAAGTCAGCTTTCTAGGTGCCTGATGTCAGTTTGTAGGAGGCCTTTGGCCCTCCAAGGGAAGCTTGTCTTCCTGTTTGTGGCAGCTTGGATCTGGAAGAAATCCTTTTCCGTTCGGGATTGTAGGTGGGTGAGGCCTGGTGCCCGGCAGAGGGAGTTGGGCACAAAGGATGGCCTGTTTCCAGGGGTAAGTAAAGTCAGCTCCCCAGGTGCCTGATGTAAGTTTTTAGGAGGCCTTTGGCTCTCCAAGTGAAGCCAGGCTTCCAGCTTGTGGCAGCTTGCATCTGGAAGAAATCCTGTTTCGTTCGGGATTGTAGGTGGCCGAGGCCAGGTGCCCAGCAGAGGGAGTTGGGCACAAAGGATGGGCTGTTTCCAGGGGTAAGTAAAGTCAGCTGCCCAGGTGCCTGATGTCAGTTTGTAGGAGGCCTTTGGCCCTCCAAGTGAAGCCAGGCTTCCTGCTTGTGGCAGCTTGCATCTGGAAGAAATCCTGTTCCGTTCGGGATTGTAGGTGGCCGGAGCTGGGTGCCCGGCAGAGGGAGTTGGACACAAAGGATGGGCTGTTTCCAGGGGTAAGTAAAGTCAGCTGCCCAGGTGCCTGATGTCAGTTTGCAGGAGGCCTTTGGCCCTCCATGATAAGCCAGGTTTCCTGCTTGTGGCAGCTTGCATCTGGAAGAAATCCTGTTTCGTTCGGGATTGTAGGTGGCCGAGGCCAGGTGCCCAGCAGAGTGAGTTGGGCACAAAGGATGGGCTGTTTCCAGGGGTAAGTAAAGTCAGCTGCCCAGGTGCCTGATGTCAGTTTGTAGGAGGCCTTCGGCCCTCCATGGGAAGCCAGGCTTCCTGCTTGTGGCAGCTTGCATCTGGAAGAAATCCTGTTCCGTTCGGGATTGTCGGTGGCCGGAGCTGGGTGCCCGGCAGAGGGAGTTGGACACAAAGGATGGGCTGTTTCCAGGGGTAAGTAAAGTCAGCTGCCCAGGTGCCTGATGTCAGTTTGTAGGAGGCCTTTGGCCCTCCATGATAAGCCAGGTTTCCTGCTTGTGGCAGCTTGCATCTGGAAGAAATCCTGTTCCGTTCGGGATTGTAGGTGGCCAAGGCCTGGTGCCCAGCAGAGGGAGTTGGGCACAAAGGATGGCCTGTTTCCAGGGGTAAGTAAAGTCAGCGGCCAAGGTGCCTGATGTCAGTTTGTAGGAGGCCTTTGGCGCTCCAACGGAAGCCAGGCTTCCTGCTTGTGGCAGCTTGCATCTGGAAGAAATCCTGTTCTTTTCGGGATTGTAGGTGGCCGGAGCTGTGTGCCCGGCTGAGGGAGTTGGGAACAAAGGATGGGCTGTTTCCAGGGATAAGTACAGTCAGCTGCCCAGGTGCCTGATGTCAGTTTGTAGGAGGCCTTTGGCCCTCCATGGGAAGCCAAGTTTCCTGCTTGTGGCAGCTTGCATCTGGAAGAAATCCTGTTTCGTTCGGGATTGTAGGTGGCCGAGGCCAGGTGCCCGGCAGAGGGAGTTGGGCACAAAGGATGGCCTGTTTCCAGGGGTAAGTAAAGTCAGCTGCCCAGGTGCCTGATGTCAGTTTGTAGGAGGCCTTTGGCCCTCGAAGGGAAGCAAGTCTTCCTGTTCAAGGCAGCTTGCATCTGGAAGTAATGCTGTTCCGTTCGGGATTGTAGGTGGCCGAGCCCAGTAGTCCGGCTGAGAGAGTTGGGCACAAATGATGTCCTGTTTCCAGAAGTAAGTTAAGTCAGCTGCCCAGGTGCCTGATGTCAGTTTGTAGGAGGCCTTTGGCCCTCCATGATAAGCCAGGTTTCCTGCTTGTGGCAGCTTGCATCTGGAAGAAATCCTGTTCCGTTCAGGATTGTAGGTGGCCGAGGCCTGGTGCCCGGCAGAGGGAGTTGGGCACAAAGGATGGCCTGTTTCCAGGGGTAAGTAAAGTCAGCTGCCCAGGTGCCTGATGTCAGTTTAAAGGTGGCTATTGGTCCTCCATGGAAAGCATGGCTTCCAGCTTGTGGCAGCTTGCATCGGGAAGTAATCCTGTTTCGTTCGGGATTGTAGGTGGCCGAGGCCAGGTGCCCGGCAGAGGGAGTTGGGCACAAAGGATGGCCTGTTTCCAGGGGTAAGTAAAGTCAGCTGCCCAGGTGCCTGATGTAAGTTTTTTGGAGGCCTTTGGCCCTCCAAGTGAAGCCAGGCTTCCAGCTTGTGGCAGCTTGCATCTGGAAGAAATCCTGTTTCGTTCGGGATTGTAGGTGGCCGAGGCCAGGTGCCCAGCAGAGGGAGTTGGGCACAAAGGATGGGCTGTTTCCAGGGGTAAGTAAAGTCAGCTGCCCAGGTGCCTGATGTCAGTTTGTAGGAGGCCTTCGGCCCTCCATGGGAAGCCAGACTTCCTGCTTGTGGCAGCTTGCATCTGGAAGAAATCCTGTTCCGTTCGGGATTGTAGGTGGCCGGAGCTTGGTGCCCGGCTGAGGGAGTTGGGCACAAAGGATGGGCTGTTTCTAGGGGTAAGTACAGTCAGCTGCCCAGGTGCCTGATGTCAGTTTGTAGGAGGCCTTTGGCCCTCCATGATAAGCCAGGTTTCCTGCTTGTGGCAGCTTGCATCTGGAAGAAATCCTGTTCCGTTCGGGATTGAAGGTGGCCAAGGCCTGGTGCCCGGCAGAGGGAGTTGGGCACAAAGGATGGCCTGTTTCCAGGGGTAAGTAAAGTCAGCGGCCCAGGTGCCTGATGTCAGCTTGTAGGAGGCCGTTGGCGCTACAACGGAAGCCAGGCTTCCTGCTTGTGGCAGCTTGCATCTGGAAGAAATCCTGTTCTGTTCGGGATTGTAGGTGGCCGGAGCTGTGTGCCCGGCTGAGGGAGTTGGGCACAAAGGATGGGCTGTTTCCAGGGGTAAGTACAGTCAGCTGCCCAGGTGCCTGATGTCAGTTTGTAGGAGGCCTTTGGCCCTCCATGGGAAGCCAGGTTTCCTGCTTGTGGCAGCTTGCATCTGGAAGAAATCCTGTTCCGTTCGGGATTGTAGGTGGCCGAGGCCAGGTGCCCGGCAGAGGGAGTTGGGCACAAAGGATGGCCTGTTTCCAGGGGTAAGTAAAGTCAGCTGTCTAGGTGCCTGATGTCAGTTTGTAGGAGGCCTTTGGCCCTCCAAGGGAAGCTTGTCTTCCTGTTTTTGGCAGCTTGCATCTGGAAGAAATACTTTTCCGTTCGGGATTGTAGGTGGGTGAGGCCTGGTGCCTGGCATAGGGAGTTGGGCACAAAGGATGGCCTGTTTCCAGGGGTAAGTAAAGTCAGCTGCCCAGGTGTCTGATGTCAGTTTGTAGGAGGCCTTTGGCCCTCCAAGTGAAGCCACGTTTCCAGCTTGTGGCAGCTTGCATCTGGAAGAAATCCTGTTCCGTTCGGGATTGTAGGTGGCCGAGTCCAGGTGCCCGGCAGAGGGAGTTGGGCACAAAGGATGGCCTATTTCCAGAAGTAAGTAAATTCAGCGGCCCAGGTGCCTGATGTCAGTTTGTAGGAGGCCTTTGGCGCTCCAACGGAAGCCAGGCTTCCTGCTTGTGGCAGCTTGCATCTGGAAGAAATCCTGTTCTGTTCGGGATTGTAGGTGGCCGGAGCTGTGGGACCGGCAGAGGGAGATGGGCACAAATGATGGCCTGTTTCCAGGGGTAAGTAAAGTCAGCTGCCCAGGTGCCTGATGTCACTTTGTAGGAGGCCTTTGGCCCTCCAAGGGAAGCAACTCTTCCTGTTCAAGGCAGCTTGCATCTGGAAGAAATCCTGTTCCGTTCGGGATTGTAGGTGGCCGAGGCACAGAAGCCCGGCTGAGAGAGTTGGGCACAAATGATGTCCTGTTTCCAGAAGTAAGTTAAGTCAGCTGCCCAGGTGCCTGATGTCAGTTTGTAGGAGGCCTTTGGCCCTCCATGATAAGCCAGGTTTCCTGCTTGTGGCAGCTTGCATCTGGAAGAAATCCTGTTCCGTTCAGGATTGTAGGTGGCCGAGGCCTGGTGCCCGGAAGAGGGAGTTGGGCACAAAGGATGGCCTGTTTCCAGGGGTAAGTAAAGTCAGCTGCCCAGGTGCCTGATGTCAGTTTAAAGGTGGCTATTGGTCCTCCATGGAAAGCATGGCTTCCAGCTTGTGGCAGCTTGCATCGGGAAGTAATCCTGTTCCGTTCGGGATTGTAGGCGGCTGAGGCCAGGCGCCCAGCAGAGAGATTTGGGCACAAATGATGGCCTGTTTCATGAGGAAAGAAAAGTCAGCTGCCCAGGTGCATGATGTCAGTTTGTAGGAGGCCTTTGGTCCTCCATGGGAAGCCAGGCTTCCTGCTTGTGGCAGCTTGCATCGGGAAGAAATCCTGTTTCGTTCGGGATTGTAGGTGGCCGATGCCAGGTGCCCGGCAGAGGGAGTTGGGCACAAAGGATGGCCTGTTTCCAGGGGTAAGTAAAGTCAGCGGCCCAGGTGCCTGATGTCAGTTTGTAGGAGGCCTTTGGCGCTCCAACGGAAGGCAGGCTTCCTGCTTGTGGCAGCTGGCATCTGGAAGAAATCCTGTTCTGTTCGGGATTGTAGGTGGCCGAAGCTGTGTGCCCGGCTGAGGGAGTTGGGCACAAAGGATGGGCTGTTTCCAGGGGTAAGTACCGTCAGATGCCCAGGTGCCTGATGTCAGTTTGTAGGAGGCCTTTGGCCCTCCATGGGAAGCCAGGTTTCCTGCTTGTGGCAGCTTGCATCTGGAAGAAATCCTGTTTCGTTCGGGATTGTAGGTGGCCGAGGCCAGGTGCCCGGCAGAGGGAGTTGGGCACAAAGGATGGCCTGTTTCCAGGGGTAAGTAAAGTCAGCTTTCTAGGTGCCTGATGTCAGTTTGTAGGAGGCCTTTGGCCCTCCAAGGGAAGCTTGTCTTCCTGTTTGTGGCAGCTTGGATCTGGAAGAAATCCTTTTCCGTTCGGGATTGTAGGTGGGTGAGGCCTGGTGCCCGGCAGAGGGAGTTGGGCACAAAGGATGGCCTGTTTCCAGGGGTAAGTAAAGTCAGCTCCCCAGGTGCCTGATGTAAGTTTTTAGGAGGCCTTTGGCTCTCCAAGTGAAGCCAGGCTTCCAGCTTGTGGCAGCTTGCATCTGGAAGAAATCCTGTTTCGTTCGGGATTGTAGGTGGCCGAGGCCAGGTGCCCAGCAGAGGGAGTTGGGCACAAAGGATGGGCTGTTTCCAGGGGTAAGTAAAGTCAGCTGCCCAGGTGCCTGATGTCAGTTTGTAGGAGGCCTTTGGCCCTCCAAGTGAAGCCAGGCTTCCTGCTTGTGGCAGCTTGCATCTGGAAGAAATCCTGTTCCGTTCGGGATTGTAGGTGGCCGGAGCTGGGTGCCCGGCAGAGGGAGTTGGACACAAAGGATGGGCTGTTTCCAGGGGTAAGTAAAGTCAGCTGCCCAGGTGCCTGATGTCAGTTTGCAGGAGGCCTTTGGCCCTCCATGATAAGCCAGGTTTCCTGCTTGTGGCAGCTTGCATCTGGAAGAAATCCTGTTTCGTTCGGGATTGTAGGTGGCCGAGGCCAGGTGCCCAGCAGAGTGAGTTGGGCACAAAGGATGGGCTGTTTCCAGGGGTAAGTAAAGTCAGCTGCCCAGGTGCCTGATGTCAGTTTGTAGGAGGCCTTCGGCCCTCCATGGGAAGCCAGGCTTCCTGCTTGTGGCAGCTTGCATCTGGAAGAAATCCTGTTCCGTTCGGGATTGTCGGTGGCCGGAGCTGGGTGCCCGGCAGAGGGAGTTGGACACAAAGGATGGGCTGTTTCCAGGGGTAAGTAAAGTCAGCTGCCCAGGTGCCTGATGTCAGTTTGTAGGAGGCCTTTGGCCCTCCATGATAAGCCAGGTTTCCTGCTTGTGGCAGCTTGCATCTGGAAGAAATCCTGTTCCGTTCGGGATTGTAGGTGGCCAAGGCCTGGTGCCCAGCAGAGGGAGTTGGGCACAAAGGATGGCCTGTTTCCAGGGGTAAGTAAAGTCAGCGGCCAAGGTGCCTGATGTCAGTTTGTAGGAGGCCTTTGGCGCTCCAACGGAAGCCAGGCTTCCTGCTTGTGGCAGCTTGCATCTGGAAGAAATCCTGTTCTTTTCGGGATTGTAGGTGGCCGGAGCTGTGTGCCCGGCTGAGGGAGTTGGGAACAAAGGATGGGCTGTTTCCAGGGATAAGTACAGTCAGCTGCCCAGGTGCCTGATGTCAGTTTGTAGGAGGCCTTTGGCCCTCCATGGGAAGCCAAGTTTCCTGCTTGTGGCAGCTTGCATCTGGAAGAAATCCTGTTTCGTTCGGGATTGTAGGTGGCCGAGGCCAGGTGCCCGGCAGAGGGAGTTGGGCACAAAGGATGGCCTGTTTCCAGGGGTAAGTAAAGTCAGCTGTCTAGGTGCCTGATGTCAGTTTGTAGGAGGCCTTTGGCCCTCAAAGGGAAGCTTGTCTTCCTGTTTTTGGCAGCTTGCATCTGGAAGAAATACTTTTCCATTCGGGATTGTAGGTGGCTGAGGCCAGGTGCCTGGCAGAGGGAGTTGGGCACAAAGGATGGCCTGTTTCCAGGGGTAAGTAAAGTCAGCTGCCCAGGTGTCTGATGTCAGTTTGTAGGAGGCCTTTGGCCCTCCAAGTGAAGCCACGTTTCCAGCTTGTGGCAGCTTGCATCTGGAAGAAATCCTGTTCCGTTCGGGATTGTAGGTGGCCAAGTCCAGGTGCCCGGCAGAGGGAGTTGGGCACAAAGGATGGCCTGTTTCCAGAAGTAAGTAAATTCAGCGGCCCAGGTGCCTGATGTCAGTTTGTAGGAGGCCTTTGGCGCTCCAACGGAAGCCAGGCTTCCTGCTTGTGGCAGCTTGCATCTGGAAGAAATCCTGTTCTGTTCGGGATTGTAGGTGGCCGGAGCTGTGGGACCGGCAAAGGGAGATGGGCACAAATGATGGCCTGTTTCCAGGGGTAAGTAAAGTCAGCTGCCCTGGTGCCTGATGTCAGTTTGTAGGAGGCCTTTGGCCCTCCAAGGGAAGCAAGTCTTCCTGTTCACGGCAGCTTGCATCTGGAAGAAATCCTGTTCCGTTCAGGATTGTAGGTGGCCGAGGCCTGGTGCCCGGCAGAGGGAGTTGGGCACAAAGGATGGCCTGTTTCCAGGGGTAAGTAAAGTCAGCTGCCCAGGTGCCTGATGTCAGTTTAAAGGTGGCTATTGGTCCTCCATGGAAAGCATGGCTTCCAGCTTGTGGCAGCTTGCATCGGGAAGTAATCCTGTTCCGTTCGGGATTGTAGACGACTGAGGCCCGGTGCCCAGCAGAGAGATTTGGGCACAAATGATGGCCTGTTTCATGAGGAAAGAAAAGTCAGCTGCCCAGGTGCATGATGTCAGTTTGTAGGAGGCCTTTGGTCCTCCATGGGAAGCCAGGCTTCCAGCTTGTGGCAGCTTGCATCGGGAAGAAATCCTGTTTCGTTCGGGATTGTAGGTGGCCGATGCCAGGTGCCCGGCAGAGGGAGTTGGGCACAAAGGATGGCCTGTTTCCAGGGGTAAGTAAAGTCAGCGGCCCAGGTGCCTGATGTCAGTTTGTAGGAGGCCTTTGGCGCTCCAACGGAAGCCAGGCTTCCTGCTTGTGGCAGCTTGCATCTGGAAGAAATCCTGTTCCGTTCAAGATTGTAGGTGGCCGGAGCTGTGTGCCCGGCTGAGGGAGTTGGGCACAAAGGATGGGCTGTTTCCAGGGGTAAGTACAGTCAGCTGCCCAGGTGCCTGATGTCAGTTTGTAGGAGGCCTTTGGTCCTCCATGGGAAGCCAGGCTTCCAGCTTGTGGCAGCTTGCATCGGGAAGAAATCCTGTTTCGTTCGGGATTGTAGGTGGCCGATGCCAGGTGCCCGGCAGAGGGAGTTGGGCACAAAGGATGGCCTGTTTCCAGGGGTAAGTAAAGTCAGCGGCCCAGGTGCC
Source organism: Chamaea fasciata (assembly GCF_029207755.1). Lineage (NCBI taxonomy): Eukaryota > Metazoa > Chordata > Aves > Passeriformes > Sylviidae > Chamaea > Chamaea fasciata. The sequence goes on from NW_027094689.1 coordinate 55,622, forward strand.
TGATGTCAGTTTGTAGGAGGCCTTTGGAGCTCCAACGGAAGCCAGGCTTCCTGCTTGTGGCAGCTTGCATCGGGAAGAAATCCTGTTCCGTTCAAGATTGTAGGTGGCCGGAGCTGTGTGCCCGGCAGAGGGAGCTGGGCACAAAGGATGGCCTGTTTCCAGGGGTAAGTAAAGTCAGCTGTCTAGGTGCCTGATGTCAGTTTGTAGGAGGCCTTTGGCCCTCCAAGGGAAGCTTGTCTTCCTGTTTGTGGCAGCTTGCATCTGGAAGAAATCCTTTTCCGTTCGGGATTGTAGGTGGGTGAGGCCTGGTGCCCGGCAGAGGGAGTTGGGCACAAAGGATGGCCTGTTTCCAGGGGTAAGTAAAGTCAGCTCCCCAGGTGCCTGATGTAAGTTTTTAGGAGGCCTTTGGCTCTCCAAGTGAAGCCAGGCTTCCAGCTTGTGGCAGCTTGCATCTGGAAGAAATCCTGTTTCGTTCGGGATTGTAGGTGGCCGAGGCCAGGTGCCCAGCAGAGGGAGTTGGGCACAAAGGATGGGCTGTTTCCAGGGGTAAGTAAAGTCAGCTGCCCAGGTGCCTGATGTCAGTTTGTAGGAGGCCTTTGGCCCTCCAAGTGAAGCCAGGTTTCCTGCTTGTGGCAGCTTGCATCTGGAAGAAATCCTGTTCCGTTCGGGATTATAGGTGGCCAAGGCCTGGTGCCCGGCAGAGGAAGTTGGGCACAAAGGATGGCCTGTTTCCAGAAGTAAGTAAAGTCAGCTGTCTAGGTGCCTGATGTCAGTTTGTAGGAGGCCTTTGGCACTCCAAGGGAAGCTTGTCTTCCTGTTTGTGGCAGCTTGCATCTGGAAGAAATCCTTTTCCGTTCGGGATTGTAGGTGGGTGAGGCCTGGTGCCCGGCAGAGGGAGTTGGGCACAAAGGATGGGCTGTTTCCAGGGGTAAGTAAAGTCAGCTGCCCAGGTGCCTGATGTCAGTTTGTAGGAGGCCTTCGGCCCTCCATGGGAAGCCAGGCTTCCTGCTTGTGGCAGCTTGCACCTGGAAGAAATCCTGTTCCGTTCGGGATTGTAGGTGGCCGGAGCTGGGTGCCCGGCAGAGGGAGTTGGACACAAAGGATGGGCTGTTTCCAGGGGTAAGTAAAGTCAGCTGCCCAGGTGCCTGATGTCAGTTTTTAGGAGGCCTTTGGCCCTCCATGATAAGCCAGATTTCCTGCTTGTGGCAGCTTGCATCTGGAAGAAATCCTGTTCCGTTCGGGATTGTAGGTGGCCAAAGCCTGGTGCCCGGCAGATGGAGTTGGGCACAAAGGATGGCCTGTTTCCAGGGGTAAGTAAAGTCAGCGGCCCAGGTGCCTGATGTCAGTTTGTAGGAGGCCTTTGGCGCTCCAACGGAAGCCAGGCTTCCTGCTTGTGGCAGCTTTCATCTGGAAGAAATCCTGTTCTGTTCGGGATTGTAGGTGGCCGGAGCTGTGTGCCCGGCTGAGGGAGTTGGGCACAAAGGATGGGCTGTTTCCAGGGGTAAGTACAGTCAGCTTCCCAGGTGCCTGATGTCAGTTTGTAGGAGGCCTTTGGCCCTCCATGGGAAGCCAGGTTTCCTGCTTGTGGCAGCTTGCATCTGGAAGAAATCCTGTTTCGTTCGGGATTGTAGGTGGCCGAGGCCAGGTGCCCGGCAGAGGGAGTTGGGCACAAAGGATGGCCTGTTTCCAGGGGTAAGTAAAGTCAGCTGTCTAGGTGCCTGATGTCAGTTTCTAGGAGGCCTTTGGCCCTCAAAGGGAAGCTTGTCTTCCTGTTTTTGGCAGCTTGCATCTGGAAGAAATACTTTTCTGTTCGGGATTGTAGGTGGGTGAGGCCTGGTGCCTGGCAGAGGGAGTTGGGCACAAAGGATGGCCTGTTTCCAGGTGTAAGTAAAGTCAGCTGCCCAGGTGTCTGATGTCAGTTTGTAGGAGGCCTTTGGCCCTCCAAGTGAAGCCACGTTTCCAGCTTGTGGCAGCTTGCATCTGGAAGAAATCCTGTTCCGTTCGGGATTGTAGGTGGCCAAGTCCAGGTGCCCGGCAGAGGGAGTTGGGCACAAAGGATGGCCTGTTTCCAGAAGTAAGTAAATTCAGCGGCCCAGGTGCCTGATGTCAGTTTGTAGGAGGCCTTTGGCGCTCCAACGGAAGCCAGGCTTCCTGCTTGTGGCAGCTTGCATCTGGAAGAAATCCTGTTCTGTTCGGGATTGTAGGTGGCCGGAGCTGTGGGACCGCTAGAGGGAGATGGGCACAAATGATGGCCTGTTTCCAGGGGTAAGTAAAGTCAGCTGCCCAGGTGCCTGATGTCAGTTTGTAGGAGGCCTTTGGCCTTCCAAGGGAAGCAAGTCTTCCTGTTCAAGGCAGCTTGCATCTGGAAGAAATGCTGTTCCGTTCGGGATTGTAGGTGGCCAAGGCCCAGTAGCCCGGCTGAGAGAGTTGGGCACAAATGATGTCCTGTTTCCAGAATTAAATTGAGTCAGCTGCACAGGTGCCTGATGTCAGTTTGTCGGAGGCCTTTGGCCCTCCATGATAAGCCAGGTTTCCTGCTTGTGGCAGCTTGCATCTGGAAGAAATCCTGTTCCGTTCAGGATTGTAGGTGGCCGAGGCCTGGTGCCCGGCAGAGGGAGTTGGGCACAAAGGATGGCCTGTTTCCAGGGGTAAGTAAAGTCAGCTGCCCAGGTGCCTGATGTCAGTTTGTAGGAGGCCTTTGGCCCTCCATGATAAGCCAGGTTTCCTGCTTGTGGCAGCTTGCATCTGGAAGAAATCCTGTTCCGTTCAGGATTGTAGGTGGCCGAGGCCTGGTGCCCGGCAGAGGGAGTTGGGCACAAAGGATGGCCTGTTTCCAGGGGTAAGTAAAGTCAGCTGCCCAGGTGCCTGATGTCAGTTTAAAGGTGGCTATTGGTCCTCCATGGAAAGCATGGCTTCCAGCTTGTGGCAGCTTGCATCGGGAAGTAATCCTTTTCCGTTCGGGATTGTAGACGGCTGAGGCCAGGTGCCCAGCAGAGAGATTTGGGCACAAATGATGGCCTGTTTCATGAGGAAAGAAAAGTCAGCTGCCCAGGTGCATGATGTCAGTTTGTAGGAGGCCTTTGGTCCTCCATGGGAAGCCAGGCTTCCAGCTTGTGGCAGCTTGCATCGGGAAGAAATCCTGTTTCGTTCGGGATTGTAGGTGGCCGATGCCAGGTGCCCGGCAGAGGGAGTTGGGCACAAAGGATGGCCTGTTTCCAAGGGGTAAGTAAAGTCAGCGGCCCAGGTGCCTGATGTCAGTTTGTAGGAGGCCTTTGGCGCTCCAACGGAAGCCAGGCTTCCTGCTTGTGGCAGCTTGCATCTGGAAGAAATCCTGTTTCGTTCAAGATTGTAGGTGGCCGGAGCTGTGTGCCCGGCAGAGGGAGTTGGGCACAAAGGATGGCCTGTTTCCAGGGGTAAGTAAAGTCAGCTGTCTAGGTGCCTGATGTCAGTTTGTAGGAGGCCTTTGGCCCTCCAAGTGAAGCCAGGCTTCCAGCTTGAGGCAGCTTGCATCTGGAAGAAATCCTGTTCCGTTTGGGATTGTAGGTGGCCGAGGCCAGGTGCCCAGCAGAGTGAGTTGGGCACAAAGGATGGGCTGTTTCCAGGGGTAAGTAAAGTCAGCTGCCCAGGTGCCTGATGTCAGTTTGTAGGAGGCCTTCGGCCCTCCCTGGGAAGCCAGGCTTCCTGCTTGTGGCAGCTTGCATCTGGAAGAAATCCTGTTCCGTTCGGGATTGTAGGTGGCCGGAGCTGGGTGCCCGGCAGAGGGAGTTGGACACAAAGGATGGGCTGTTTCCAGGGGTAAGTAAAGTCAGCTGCCCAGGTGCCTGATGTCAGTTTTTAGGAGGCCTTTGGCCCTCCATGATAAGCCAGATTTCCTGCTTGTGGCAGCTTGCATCTGGAAGAAATCCTGTTCCGTTCGGGATTGTAGGTGGCCAAAGCCTGGTGCCCGGCAGAGGGAGTTGGGCACAAAGGATGGCCTGTTTCCAGGGGTAAGTAAAGTCAGCGGCCCAGGTGCCTGATGTCAGTTTGTAGGAGGCCTTTGGCGCTCCAACGGAAGCCAGGCTTCCTGCTTGTGGCAGCTTGCATCTGGAAGAAATCCTGTTCTGTTCGGGATTGTAGGTGGCCGGAGCTGTGTGCCCGGCTGAGGGAGTTGGGCACAAAGGATGGGCTGTTTCCAGGGGTAAGTAAAGTCAGCTGCCCAGGTGCCTGATGTCAGTTTGTAGGAGGCCCTTTGGCCCTCCATGGGAAGCCAGGTTTCCTGCTTGTGGCAGCTTGCATCTGGAAGAAATCCTGTTTCGTTCGGGATTGTAGGTGGCCGAGGCCAGGTGCCCGGCAGAGGGAGTTGGGCACAAAGGATGGCCTGTTTCCAGGGGTAAGTAAAGTCAGCTGTCTAGGTGCCTGATGTCAGTTTCTAGGAGGCCTTTGGCCCTCAAAGGGAAGCTTGTCTTCCTGTTTTTGGCAGCTTGCATCTGGAAGAAATACTTTTCCGTTCGGGATTGTAGGTGGGTGAGGCCTGGTGCCTGGCAGAGGGAGTTGGGCACAAAGGATGGCCTGTTTCCAGGTGTAAGTAAAGTCAGCTGCCCAGGTGTCTGATGTCAGTTTGTAGGAGGCCTTTGGCCCTCCAAGTGAAGCCACGTTTCCAGCTTGTGGCAGCTTGCATCTGGAAGAAATCCTGTTCCGTTCGGGATTGGAGGTGGCCAAGTCCAGGTGCCCGGCAGAGGGAGTTGGGCACAAAGGATGGCCTGTTTCCAGAAGTAAGTAAATTCAGCGGCCCAGGTGCCTGATGTCAGTTTGTAGGAGGCCTTTGGCGCTCCAACGGAAGCCAGGCTTCCTGCTTGTGGCAGCTTGCATCTGGAAGAAATCCTGTTCTGTTCGGGATTGTAGGTGGCCGGAGCTGTGGGACCGCTAGAGGGAGATGGGCACAAATGATGGCCTGTTTCCAGGGGTAAGTAAAGTCAGCTGCCCAGGTGCCTGATGTCAGTTTGTAGGAGGCCTTTGGCCCTCCAAGGGAAGCAAGTCTTCCTGTTCAAGGCAGCTTGCATCTGGAAGAAATGCTGTTCCGTTCGGGATTGTAGGTGGCCGAGGCCCAGTAGCCCGGCTGAGAGAGTTGGGCACAAATGATGTCCTGTTTCCAGAATTAAATTGAGTCAGCTGCCCAGGTGCCTGATGTCAGTTTGTAGGAGGCCTTTGGCCCTCCATGATAAGCCAGGTTTCCTGCTTGTGGCAGCTTGCATCTGGAAGAAATCCTGTTCCGTTCAGGATTGTAGGTGGCCGAGGCCTGGTGCCTGGCAGAGGGAGTTGGGCACAAAGGATGGCCTGTTTCCAGGGGTAAGTAAAGTCAGCTGCCCAGGTGCCTGATGTCAGTTTGTAGGAGGCCTTTGGCCCTCCATGATAAGCCAGGTTTCCTGCTTGTGGCAGCTTGCATCTGGAAGAAATCCTGTTCCGTTCAGGATTGTAGGTGGCCGAGGCCTGGTGCCCGGCAGAGGGAGTTGGGCACAAAGGATGGCCTGTTTCCAGGGGTAAGTAAAGTCAGCTGCCCAGGTGCCTGATGTCAGTTTAAAGGTGGCTATTGGTCCTCCATGGAAAGCATGGCTTCCAGCTTGTGGCAGATTGCATCGGGAAGTAATCCTGTTCCGTTCGGGATTGTAGACGGCTGAGGCCAGGTGCCCAGCAGAGAGATTTGGGCACAAATGATGGCCTGTTTCATGAGGAAAGAAAAGTCAGCTGCCCAGGTGCATGATGTCAGTTTGTAGGAGGCCTTTGGTCCTCCATGGGAAGCCAGGCTTCCAGCTTGTGGCAGCTTGCATCGGGAAGAAATCCTGTTCCGTTCGGGATTGTAGGTGGCCGATGCCAGGTGCCCGGCAGAGGGAGTTGGGCACAAAGGATGGCCTGTTTCCAGGGGTAAGTAAAGTCAGCGGCCCAGGTGCCTGATGTCAGTTTGTAGGAGGCCTTTGGCGCTCCAACGGAAGCCAGGCTTCCTGCTTGTGGCAGCTTGCATCTGGAAGAAATCCTGTTCCGTTCAAGATTGTAGGTGGCCGGAGCTGTGTGCCCGGCTGAGGGAGTTGGGCACAAAGGATGGGCTGTTTCCAGGGGTAAGTACAGTCAGCTGCCCAGGTGCCTGATGTCAGTTTGTAGGAGGCCTTTGGTCCTCCATGGGAAGCCAGGCTTCCAGCTTGTGGCAGCTTGCATCGGGAAGAAATCCTGTTTCGTTCGGGATTGTAGGTGGCCGATGCCAGGTGCCCGGCAGAGGGAGTTGGGCACAAAGGATGGCCTGTTTCCAGGGGTAAGTAAAGTCAGCTGCCCAGGTGCCTGATGTCAGTTTGTAGGAGGCCTTTGGCGCTCCAACAGAAGCCAGGCTTCCTGCTTGTGGCAGCTTGCATCTGGAAGAAATCCTGTTCCGTTCAAGATTGTAGGTGGCCGGAGCTGTGTGCCCGGCAGAGGGAGTTGGGCACAAAGGATGGGCTGTTTCCAGGGGTAAGTAAAGTCAGCTGCCCAGGTGCCTGATGTCAGTTTGTAGGAGGCCTTTGGCCCTCCAAGTGAAGCCAGGCTTCCTGCTTGTGGCAGCTTGCATCTGGAAGAAATCCTGTTCCGTTCAGGATTGTAGGTGGCCAGAGCTGTGTGCCCGGCTGAGGGAGTTGGGCACAAAGGATGGCCTGTTTCCAGGGGTAAGTAAAGTCAGCTGTCTAGGTGCCTGATGTCAGTTTGTAGGAGGCCTTTGGCACTCCAAGGGAAGCTTGTCTTCCTGTTTGTGGCAGCTTGCATCTGGAAGAAATCCTTTTCCGTTCGGGATTGTAGGTGGGTGAGGCCTGGTGCCCGGCAGAGGGAGTTGGGCACAAAGGATGGGCTGTTTCCAGGGGTAAGTAAAGTCAGCTGCCCAGATGCCTGATGTCAGTTTGTAGGAGGCCTTTGGCCCTCCATGGGAAGCCAGGCTTCCTGCTTGTGGCAGCTTGCATCTGGAAGAAATCCTGTTCCGTTCGGGATTGTAGGTGGCCGGAGCTGGGTGCCCGGCAGAGGGAGTGTGACACAAAGGATGGGCTGTTTCCAGGGGTAAGTAAAGTCAGCTGCCCAGGTGCCTGATGTCAGTTTGTAGGAGGCCTTTGGCCTTCCATGATAAGCCAGGTTTCCTGCTTGTGGCAGCTTGCATCTGGAAGAAATCCTGTTCCGTTCGGGATTGTAGGTGGCCAAGGCCTGGTGCCCGGCAGAGGGAGTTGGGCACAAAGGATGGCCTGTTTCCAGGGGTAAGTAAAGTCAGCTCCCCAGGTGCCTGATGTAAGTTTCTAGTAGGCCTTTGGCCCTCCAACGGAAGCAAGTCTTCCAGTTTGTGGCAGCTTGCATCTGGAAGAAATCCTGTTCCGTTTGGGATTGTAGGTGGCCGAGGCCAGGTGCCCGGCAGAGGGAGTTGGGCACAAAGGATGGGCTGTTTCCAGGGGTAAGTAAAGTCAGCTGCCCAGGTGCCTGATGTCAGTTTGCAGGTGGCTATTGGTCCTGCATGGAAAGCCCGGCTTCCAAGTTGTGGCAGCTTGCATCGGGAAGTAATCCTGTTCTATTCGGGATTGTAGGTGGCCGAGGCCTGGTGCCCGGCAGAGGGAGTTGGGCACAAAGGATGGCCTGTTTCCAGGGGTAAGTAAAGTCAGCTGCCCAGGTGCCTGATGTCAGTTTGTAGGAGGCCTTTGGCCCTCCATGGGAAGCCAGGC
>NW_027094690.1:0-63230 GCF_029207755.1 Chamaea fasciata
GCCAGGGAACTCCATTGACAGCCAGGACACCCCCAGGGACACCTAGGGGACAGCCAGGGCACCCCCAGGGACACCTAGGGGACAGCCAGGGCACCCCAGGGACCCACAGGGCACCCGCAGGGACACCAAGGGGACAACCAGGGCACCCCAGGGACACCCAGGGCACCCCCAGGTACACCTAGGGGACAGGCAGGGCACTCCCAGGGACACTCTGGGCACCCACAGGGACACCTTGGGGACAGCCAGGGCACCCCAGGGACACCCAGGGCTCCCCCAGGGACACCTAGGGGACAACCAGGGCACCCTAGGGACAGCCAGGGCACCCCCACGGACAGCTAGGGGACAGGCAGGGCACCCCAGGGACACGCAGGGCACCCCCAGGGACACCTAGGGGACAGCCAGGGCACCCTAAAGACAGCCAGGGCACCCCCAGGGACACCTTCGTGACAGCCAGGGCACCCCCAGGGACACCCAGGGCACCCCCAGGGACACCTAGGGGACAGCCAGTGCACCCCAGGGACATCCAGGACACCACCAGGGACACCTACGGGACAGCCAGGGTACGCCAGGGACACCCTGGGCACCCCCAGGGACACCCAGGGCCCCCCCAGGGACACCTAGGGCAAAGCCAGGGCACCCTAGGGACAGCCAGGGCACCCCCAGGGACACCAAGGGCACAGCCAGGGCACCCTAGGGACAGCCAGGGCACCCCCAGGACACCTAGGGCACAGCCAGGGCACCCTAGGGACAGCCAGGGCACCACCAGGGACACCGAGGGAACAGCCAGGGCACCCCCAGGGACACCTAGGGGACAGGCAGGGCACCCCCAGGGACACCTAGGGGACAGCAAGGGCACCCCCAGGGCCACGTAGGGGACCTCCAGGGCACCCCCAGGGACACCAAGGGAACAGCCAGGGAGACCTAGGGGACAGCCAGGGCACCCCCAGGGCCACCTAGGGCATAGCCAGGGCACCCCAGGGACACCCAGGGCACCCCCAGGGACACCTAGAGGACAGCCAGGGCACCCCCAGAGACCCCTAGGGGACAGCCAGGGCACTCCCAGGGACACTCTGGGCACCCCCAGGGACACCTTGGGGACAGCCAGGGCACCCTAGGGACACCCCGGGCACCCCCAGGGCCGCCTAGGGGACAGCCAGGGCACCCCAGGGACAGCGAGGGCACCCCCAGGGACACCTAGCCGACCTCCAGGGCACCCCCAGGGACACCTAGGGGCCCTCCAGGGAACCCCCAGGGACACGTACGGGACAGCCAGAGAACCCCAGTGACACCTAGGGGACAGCCAGGGCCCCTCCAGGGACACCCAGGGCACACCCAGGGACACCTAGGGGACAGGCAGGGCACCCCCAGGGACACCCAGGGCACCCCCAACGACACCTAGGGGACAGGCAGGGCACCCCCAGAGAAACCTAGGGGACAGCCTGGGCCTCCCCAGGGACAATGACGGGACAGCCAGGGCACCCCCAGAGACCCCTAGGGGACAGCCAGGGCACTCCCACGGACACTCTGGGCACCCCCAGGGACACCTAGGGGACAGCCAGGGCACCCTAGGGACACCCAGGGCAACCCCAGGGACACCTAGGGCACCCCCAGGGACACCTAGGGGACAGCCAGGGCACCCCCAGGGACACCGACGGGAAAGGCAGGGCACCCCCAGGGACACCTAGGGGACAGCCTGGCACCCCCAGGGACATTTAGGGGACAGCCAGGGCACTCCACGGACACCCAGGGCACCCCCAAGGACACCTTCGTGACAGCAAGGGCGCCCCCAGGGACACCCAGGGCACCCCCAGGGACACCTAGGGGACAGCCAGGGCACCCCAGGGACATCCAGGACACCACCAGGGACACCTACGGGACAGCCAGGGTACGCCATGGACACCCTGGGCACCCCCAGGGACACCCAGGGCCCCCCCAGGGACACCTAGGGCAAAGCCAGGGCACCCTAGGGACAGCCAGGGCACCCCCAGGGACACCAAGGGCACAGCCAGGGCACCCTAGGGACAGCCAGGGCACCCCCAGGACACCTAGGGCACAGCGAGGGCACCCTAGGGACAGTCAGGGCACCACCAGGGACACCGAGGGCACAGCCAGGGCACCCCCAGGGACACCTAGGGGACAGGCAGGGCACCCCCAGGGCCACGTAGGGGACCTCCAGGGCACCCCCAGGGACACCAAGGGAACAGCCAGGGAGACCTAGGGGACAGCCAGGGCACCCCCAGGGCCACCTAGGGCATAGCCAGGGCACCCCAGGGACACCCAGGGCACCCCCAGGGACACCTAGAGGACAGCCAGGGCACCCCCAGAGACCCCTAGGGGACAGCCAGGGCACTCCCAGGGACACTCTGGGCACCCCCAGGGACACCTTTGGGACAGCCAGGGCACCCTAGGGACACCCAGGGCACCCCCAGGGACACCTAGGGGACAGCAAGGGCACCCTAGGGACAGCCAGGGCACCCCCAGGGACACCTACAGCACCCCAGGGACACCTACGGGACAGCCAGGGCACCCCAGGGACACGCAGGGAACCCCCAGGAACACCTAGGGGACAGCCAGGACACCCCCAGGGACACCTAGGGGACAGCCAGGGCACCCCCAGGGACACGTAGCGGACAGCCAGGGCACCCTAGGGACAGGCAGGGCACCCCCAGGGAAACCTAGGGGACAGCCAGGGAACCCCAGGGACGCCCTGTGTACCCCCAGGGACACCCAGAGCACCCCCAGGGACACCTAGGGGACAGCCAGGGCCCTCCCAGGGACACCAAGGGGACAGCCAGGGAACCCCAGGGACACCCTGTGCACGCCCAGGGACACCCAAGGCACACCCAGGGACACCTTGGGGACAGCCAGGGCACCCCAGGGACAGCGAGGGCACCCTCAGGGACACCCAGGGCACCCCCAGGGACACCTAGGGGACAGCCAGGGCACCCCCAGGGACACGTAGAGGACAGCCATGGCACCCCAGGGACAGCCAGGGCACCCCCAGGGACAGCCAGGGCCTCGCCAGGGACACCTAGGGGACAGCCAGGGCACCCCAGGGACACCGAGGGGACAGGCAGGGCACCCCAGGGACACCTAGGGGACAGCCAGGGCACCCTAGGGACAGCCAGGGCACCCCCTGGGCCACCTAGGGAACAGCCAGGGCACCACAGGGACACGTAGGGGACAGCCAGGGCACCCCAGGGACACCCAGGGCACCCCCAGGGACACCTAGGGGACAGCCAGGGCATCCCCAGGCACACACAGGGCAACACCAGGGACACCTACGGGACAGCCAGGGCACCCCCAGGGACACCTAGGGGACAGGCATGGAACCCCCAGGGACACCTAAGGGACAGCCAGGGCACCCCCAGGGACACCTAGGGGACAGCCAGGGCCCCCCCAAGGACACCTAGGGGAAAGGCAGGGCACCCCCAGGGACACCTAGGGGACAGCCAGGGCACCCCCAGGGACACGTAGAGGATAGCCATGGCACCCCAGGGCCAGCCAGGGCACCCCCAGGGACACCCAGGGAACCCCCAGGGACACGTAGGGGACAGCCAGGGCGCCCCAGGGACACCCTGGGCACCCCCAGGGACACCGAGGGGACACGCAGGGCACCCCAGGGACACCTAGGGGACAGCAAGGGCACACTAGGGACAGCCAGGGCACCTCCTGGGCCACCTAGGGAACAGCCAGGGCACCCCCAGGGACACCTAGGGGACAGCCAGGGCACCCCCAGGGACACCTAGAGGACAGCCAGGGCACCCTAGGGACAGCCAGGGCACCCCCAGGGACACCTAGGGGACAGCCAGGGCACCCTACGGACAGCGAGGGCACCCCCAGGGACACCTAGGGGACAGCCAGGGCACCCTACGGACAGCGAGGGCACCCCCAGGGACACCTAGGGCACAGCCAGGGCACCCTAGGGACAGCCAGGGCACCCCCAGGGACACCAAGGGCACAGCCAGGGCACCCTAGGGACAGCCAGGGCACCCCCAGGGACACCTAGGCAAGAGCCAGGGCACCCTAGGGACAGCCAGGGCACCCCCAGGGACACCGAGGGCACAGCCCGGGCCCCCCCAGGGACACTCAGGGCACCCCCAGGGACACCTAGCGGACAGCCAGGGCATCCCCAGGCAAACCCAGGGCACCCCCAGGGACGACTAGAGGACAGCCAGGGCACCCCAGGCACACCCAGGGCACCCCCAGGGACACCTAGGGGACAGCCAGGGACACTTAGGGGACAGACAGGGCAACCAAGGGACAGCGAAGGCACCCCCAGGGACACCTAGGGGACAGCCAGGGAACCCGAGGGACAGCCAGGGCACCCCCAGGGACACCTAGGGGACAGGCAGGGCACCCCCAGGGACACCGACGGGACAGCCAGGGAACCCTAGGGACACCTAAGGGACACCCTGGGCACCCCCAGGGACACCAAGGGGACCCCCAGGGACACCTAGGGGACAGCCAGGGCACCGAAGGGACAGCGAGGGCACCCCCAGGGACACCTAGGGGACCTCCAGGGGACCCCAGGGACACGTACGGGACAGCCAGGGAACACCACTGACACCCTGCGCCCCCCCCGGGACACCCTGAGCACCCCCAGGGACACCTAGGGGACAGCCAGGGAACCCCAGGGACACCCTGGGCACCCCCAGGGACACGTAGGGGACAGCCAGGGAACCCGAGGGACAGCCAGGGCACCCCCAGGGACACCTAGAGGACAGCCAGGGCACCCCCAGGGACAACTAGGGGACAGGCAAGGCACCCCCAGGGACACCTAGGGAACAGCCAGGGCCCCCCCAAGGACACCTAGGGGACAGCCAGGGCACGCCAGGGACAGCCAGGACACCCCCAGAGACACCTAGGGGACAGCCAGGGCACCCCCAGGGACACCAGGGCACCCCCAGGGCACCCCAGGGACCCACAGGGCACCCCCAGGGACACCAAGGGGACAGCCAGGGCACTCCAGGGACACCCAGGGCACCCCCAGGGACACCTAGGGGACAGCCAGGGCACCCTAGGGACCGCCAGGGCACCCCCAGGGACACCCAGGACACCCCCAGGGACACCCAGGGGACAGCCAGGGCACTCCAGGGACACCCAGGGCATTCCCAGGGACACCTAGGGGACAGCCAGGGCACCCCAGGGAAACCCAGGGCACCCCCAGGGACACCTAGGGGACAGCCAGGGCACCCTAGGGACCGCCAGGGCACCCCCAGGGACACCCAGGACACCCCCAGGGACACGCAGGGGACAGCCAGGGCACTCCATGGACACCCAGGGCATTCCCAGGGACACCTAGGGGACAGCCAGGGCACCCCAGGGAAACCCAGGGCACCCCCAGGGACACCTAGTGGACAGCCAGGGCACCCCCAGGGACACCCAGGGCACCTCCAACGACACCTAGGGGACAGGCAGGGCACCCCCAGGAACACCTAGGGGACAGGCAGGGCACCCCAGGGACACTGACGGGACAGCCAGGGCACCCCCAGGGACACCTAGGGGACAGCCAGGGCACCCCCAGGGACACCCAGGGCACCCCCAGGGACACCTAGGGGACAGCCAGGGCACCCCAGGGACAGCGAGGGCACCCCCAGGGACACCTAGGGGATCTCCCGTGAACCCCAGGGACAGGTACGGGACAGCCAGGGAACCCCAGTGACACCCTGTGCACCTCCAGGGACATCCAGGGAACCCCAAGGGACACCTACGGGACAGCCAGGGAACCCCAGGGACACCCTGGCCACCCCCAGGGACAACCACGGCCCCCCCAGGGACACCTAGGGGACAGCCAGGGAACCCCAGGGACACCCAGGGAACCCCCATGGACACCTAGGGGACAGGCAGGGCACCCCAGGGACACCTAGGGGACAGGCAGGGCACCCCCAGGGACACCAAGGGGACAGCCAGGGCACAACCAGGGACACCTACGGGACAGCAAGGGCACCCCCTGGGACACCCTGGGCACCCCCAGGGACACGTAGGGGACAGCCAGGGCACCCCAGAGACACCCTGGGCAACCCCAGGGACACCTAGGGGACAGCCAGGGCACCTTAGGGACAGCCAGGGCACCCCCAAGACACGAAGGGGACAGCCAGGGCACCCCCAGGGACACCTAGGGGACAGCCAGGGCACCCCAGGGACACCCAGGGCACCCCCAGGGACACCTAGGGGACAGCCAGGGCACTCCCACGGACACCCAGGGCACCCCCAGGGACACCGACGGGACAGCCAGGGCACTCCAGGGACAGTCAGGGCACTCCCAGGGACACCTTGGGCACCCCCACGGCGCCCTAGGGACAGCCAGGGCATTCCCAGGGACACCTAGGGCACAGCCAGGGCACTCCCAGGGACACCCAGGGGACACCCAGAGACACCTAGGGGACAGCCAGGGCACCCCAGGGATAGCCAGGGCACCCCCAGGGACACCAAGGGGACCTCCAGGGCACCCCCAGGGACACCCAGGGCACCCCCAGGGCCACCAAGGGGACAGCCAGGGCACCCCAGGGACAGCGAGGGCACCCCCAGGGACACCTAGCAGACAGCCAGGGCACCCCAGGGACAGCCAGGACCCCCCCAGGGACACCTAGGGGACAGCCAGGGCCCCCCCAGGGACACCCAGGGCACCCCCAGGGACACCTAGGGGACAGGCAGGGCACCCCCAGGGACACCGAGGGGAAAGCCAGGGCACCCCCAGGGACACCTAGGGGAAGGCAGGACACCCCCAGGGACACCTAAGGAACATCCAGGGCACCCTCAGGGACATTTACGGGACAGCCAGGGCACTCCAAGGACACCCAGGGCACCCCCAGGGACACCTAGTGGACAGCCAGGGCACCCCCAGGGACACCCAGGGCACCCCCAGGGACACCTAGGGTCCAGGCAGGGCACCCCCAGGGACACCTAGGGGACAGCCAGGGCACCCCCAGAGACCCCTAGGGGACAGCCAGGGCACTCCCAGGGACACTCTGGGCACGCACAGGGACACCTTGGGGACAGCCAGGGCACCCCAGGGACACCCAGGGCACCCCCAGGGACACGAAGGGGACAGCCAGGGCACCCCAGGGACACCCAGGGCACCCCCAGGGACACCTAGGGGACAGGCAGGGCAACCCCAGGGACACCTAGGGGACAGCCAGGGCACCCTAAAGACAGCCAGGGCACCCCTAGGGACACCTAGGGGATAGGCAGGGCACCCCCAGGGACACCTAGGGGACAGCCAAGGCCCCCCTAGGGACACCTAGGGGACAGCCAGGGCACCCCAGGGACCCACAGTGCACCCCCAGGGACACCAAGGGGACAGCCAGGGCACCCCAGGGACACCCAGGGCACCCCCAGGGACACCTAGGGGACAGGCAGGGCAGTCCCAGGGACACTCTGGGCACCCACAGGGACACCTAGGGGACAGCCAGGGCACCCTAGGGATAGCCAGGTCACCCCCAGGGACACCTAGGGCACCCCCAGGGAGACTAGGGGACAGGCAGGGCACCCCCAGGGACACGCAGGGCACCCCCAGGGACACCTAGGGGACAGCCAGGGCACCCCCAGGGACACCTAGGGGACAGCCAGGGCACTCCCAGGGACACCTAGGGTACAGCCAGGGCACCCCAGGGACACGCAGGGCACCCCCAGGGACACCCAGGGGACAGCCAGGGCACCCCCAGGGACACCTAGGAGACAGGCAGGGCCCCCCCAGGGACACCCAGGGCACCCCGAGAGACACCTAGTGGACAGTCAGGGAATCCCCAGGGACACCCAGGGCACCCCCAGGGACACCTAGAGGACAGCCAGGGCACCCCAGGCACACCCAGGGCACCCCCAGGGACACCTAGGGGACAGCCAGGGCACCCTAGGGACAGCCAGGGCACCCCCAAGGACACCTAGCGGACAGGCAGGGCACCCCCAGGGACACCAAGGGGACAGCCAGGGAACCCCAGGGACACCCTGGGCAGCCCAGGGACACCAAGGGGACAGCCAGGGAACCCGAGGGACAACCAGGGCACCCCCAGGGACGCCTAGAAGACAGCCAGGGCACCCCCAGGGACACCAAGGGGTCAGGCGGGGCACCCCCAGGGACACCGAGGGGACAGCCACGGCCCCCCCAGGGACACCTAGGGGACAGCCAGGGCACCCTAGGGACAGCCAGGGCACCCCCAAGGACAC
Organism: Chamaea fasciata; assembly: GCF_029207755.1. Taxonomy (NCBI): domain Eukaryota; kingdom Metazoa; phylum Chordata; class Aves; order Passeriformes; family Sylviidae; genus Chamaea; species Chamaea fasciata. Next base: position 8,167 of record NW_027094690.1, read on the forward strand.
CTAGCGGACAGGCAGGGCACCCCCAGGGACACCAAGGGGACATCCAGAGCACCCCAGGGACAGCCAGGGCACCCCCAGGGACAGCTAGGGGACAGCAAGGGCACCCTAGGTAAAGCCAGGGCACCCCCAAGGACACCTAGCGGACAGGCAGGGCACCCCCAGGGACACCAAGGGGACATCCAGAGCACCCCAGGGACAGCCAGGGCACCCCCAGGGACAGCTAGGGGACAGCCAGGGCCCCCCCAGAGACACCCAGGGCACCCCCAGGGACACCTAGGGGACAGCCAGGGCCCCCCCAGAGACACCCAGGGCACGCCCAGGGACAACTAGGGGACAGACAGGGAACCCCAGGGACGCCCTGTGCACCCCCAGGGACGCCCAGGTCACCCCCAGGGCACCCCCAGGGACACCTAGGGTTCAGCCAGGGACCCCCAGGGACACCTAGGGGACAGACAGGGAACCCCAGGGACACCCTGTGCACGCCCAGGGACACCCAGGGCACACCCAGGGACACCTAGGGGACAGCCAGGGCACCCTAGGGACACCGAGGGCACAGCCAGGGCATCCCCAGGGACACGGAGAGGACAGGCAGGGCACCCCATGGACAGCGATGGAACCTCCAGGGACACCCAGGGCACCCCCAGGGACACCTACGGGATAGCCAGGGCACCCCGAAGGACAGGGAGGGCACCCCCAGGGACACCTAGAGGACAGCCAGGGCCCCCCCAGGGACACCCAGGGCACCCCCAGGGACACCTAGGGGACAGCCAGGGCACCCCAGGCACACCCAGGGCACCCCCAGGGACACCTAGGGGACAGCCAGGGCACCCCCAGGGACACCTAGGGGACAGGCATGGCACTCCCAGGGACACCTAAGGGACAGGCAGGGCACCCCCAGGGACACCGAGGGGACAGCCAGGGCCCCCCCAAGGACACCTAGGGGAAAAGCAGGGCACCCCCAGGGACACCGAGGGGACAGCCAGGGCACCCCCAGGGACACGTAGAGGACAGCCATGGCACCCCAGGGACAGCCAGGGCACCCCCAGGGACACCCTGGGCACCCCCAGGGACACCGAGGGGACAGGCAGGGCACCCCAAGGACACCTAGAGGACAGCCAGGGCACCCCAGGGACAGCCAGGGCACCCCCTGGGCCACCTAGGGAACAGCCAGGGCACCCCAGGGACACGTAGGGGAAAGCCAGGGCACCCCCAGGGACACCGAGGGCACCCCCAGGGACACCTAGGGGACAGCCAGGGCACCCCCAGGGACACCTAGAGGACAGCCAGGGCACCCTAGGGACAGCCAGGGCACCCCCAGGGACACCTAGGGGACAGCCAGGGCACCCTAGGGACAGCCAGGGCACCCCCAGGGACACCTAAGGCACAGCCAGGGCACCCTAGGGACAGCCAGGGCACCCCCAAGGACACCAAGGGCACAGCCAGGGCACCCTAGGGACAGCCAGGGCACCCCCAGGGACACCTAGGGCACAGCCAGGGCACCCTAGGGACAGCCAGGGCACCCCCAGGGACACCTAGGGCACAGCCAGGGCACCCTAGGGACAGCCAGGGCACCCCCAGGGACACTGAGGGCACAGCTAGGGCCCCCCCAGGGACACTCAGGGCACCCCCAGGGACACCTAGGGGACAGCCAGGGCATCCCCAGGGACACCAAGGGCACCCCCAGGGACACCTAGAAGACAGCCAGGGCACCCCCAGGGACACCTAGGGGACAGGCAGGGCACCCCCAGGGACACCTAGGGGACAGCCAGGGCCCCCCCAGGGAAACCAGGGCACCCCCAGGGTACTCCAGGGACCCACAGGGGACCCCCAGGGACACCAAGGGGACAGCCAGGGCACCCCAGGGACACCCAGGGCACCCACAGGGACACCTAGGGGACAGCCAGGGCACCCTAGGGACAGCCAGGGCACCCCAGGGACACGCAGGGCACCCCCAGGGACACCCAGGGGACATCCAGGGCACCCTAAAGACAGCCAGGGCACCCCCAGGGACACCTAGAGGACAGCCAGGGCACCCCAGGCACACCCAGGGCACCCCCAGGGACACCGACGGGACAGCCAGGGCACTCCAGGGACAGTCAGGGCACTCCCAGGGACACCTTGGGCACCCCCACGGCGCCCTAGGGACAGCCAGGGCATTCCCAGGGACACCTAGGGCACAGCCAGGGCACTCCCAGGGACACCCAGGGGACACCCAGAGACACCTAGGGGACAGCCAGGGCACCCCAGGGATAGCCAGGGCACCCCCAGGGACACCAAGGGGACCTCCAGGGCACCCCCAGGTACACCCAGGGCACCCCCAGGGCCACCAAGGGGACAGCCAGGGCACCCCCAGGGACACGCAGGGCACCCCCAGGGACACCTAGGGGACAGCCAGGGCACCCTAAAGACAGCCAGGGCACCGCCAGGGACACCTAGGGGACAGCCAGTGCACCCGCAGGGACACCTAGGGGACAGCCAGGGCACCCCCAGGGACATTTAGGGGACAGCACGGGCACTCCAGGGACACCCAGGGCACCCCCAGGGACACCTAGGGGACAGCCAGGGCACCCCCAGGGACACCCAGGGCACCCCCAGGGCCGCCTAGGGGACAGCCAGGGCACCCCATGGACACCCAGGGCACCCGCATGGACACCTAGGGCACTCCAGGGACAGTGAGGGCACAGCCAGGGCACCCTAGGGACAGCCAGGGCACCCCCAGGGACACCTAGGGGACAGGCAGGGCACCGCCAGGGACACCTAGGGGACAGGCAGGGCACCCCCAGGGACACCGAGTGGAAAGCCAGGGCACCCCCAGGGACACCTAGGGGACAGCAAGGGCACCCCCAGGGACAGCCAGGGCACCCCCAGGGACACCTAGGGGACCGGCAGGGCACCCCCAGGGACACCTAGGGGACAGGCAGGGCACCCGCAGGGACACCTAGGGGACAGGCAGGGCACCCCCAGGGACACCTAGGGGACAGGCAGGGCACCCCCAGGGACACCGAGGGGAAAGCCAGGGCACCCCCAGGGACACCTAGGAAACAGCCTGGGCACCCTAGGGAAAGCCACGGCACCCCCAGGGACACCTAAGGGACAGCCAGGGCACCCCAGGAACAGTCAGGGCACGCCCAGGGACACCTAGGGGACAGCCAGGGCACCCCCAGGGACACCAAGGGGACACCCAGGGACACCTATGGGACAGGCAGGGCACTCCCAGGGACACCTAGGGTACAGCCAGGGCACCCCAGGGACAGCGAGGGCACCCCCAGGGACACCTAGGCGACCTCCAGGGACATCTAGGGGACAGCCAGGGCACCCCAGGGACAGCCAGGGCCCCCCCAGAGACACCTAGGGGACAGCCAGGGCACCCCAGGGACGGCCAGGGCACCCCCAGGGACACCTAGGGGACAGCCAGGGACCCCCAGAGACACCTAGAGGACAGCCAGGGCACCCCAGGGACACCCAGGGCACCCCCAGGGACACCTAGGGGACACCCAGGGCATCCCGAAGGACAGGGAGGGCACCCACAGGGACACCTAGGAGACAGCCAGGGCACGCCAGGGACACCCAGGGCACCCCCAGGGACACCTAGGGGACAGCCAGGGCATCCCCAGGGACACCCAGGGCACCTCAAGGGACACCTAGAGGACAGCCAGGGCACCCCCAGGGACACCTAGCGGACAGGCAGGGCACCCCCAGGGACACATAGGGGACAGCCAGGGCCCCCCCAGGGAAACCAGGGCACCCCCAGGGCACTCCAGGGACCCACAGGGGACCCCCAGGGACACCAAGGGGACAGCCAGGGCACCCCAGGGACACCCAGGGCACCCCCAGGGACACCTAGGGGACCGCCAGGGCACCGTAGGGACAGCCAGGGCACCCCAGGGACACGCAGGGCACCCCCAGGGACACCCAGGGGACAGCCAGGGCACCCTAAAGACAGCCAGGGCACCACCAGGGACACCTAGGGGACAGCCAGGGCACTCCCAGGGACACCCAGGGCACCCCCAGGGACACCTAGGGGACCTCCAGGGAACCCCAGGGATAGGTACGGGACAGCCAGGGAACCCCAGTGACACCCTGTGCACCTCCAGGGACATCCAGGGAACCCCCAGGGACACCTACCGGACAGCCAGGGAACCCCAGAGACACCCTGGGCACCCCCGGGGACACCCAGGGCCCCCCCAGGGACACCTAGGGGACAGCCAGGGAACCCCCAGGGACACCTAGGGGACAGGCAGGTCCCCCCCAGGGACACCTAGGGGACAGCCAGGGCCCCCCCAGGGACACCAAGGGGACAGCCAGGGCACCCCAGGGACAGCGAGGGCACCCTCAGGGACACCTAGGGGACAGCCAGGGCCCCCCCAGGGACACCTAGTGACAGCCAGGGCCCCCCCAGGGACACCCAGGGCACCCCCAGGGACACCTTGCGGACAGGCAGGGCACCACCAGGGACACCGACGGGAAAGCCAGGGCACCCCCAGGGACACCTAGGGGAAGGCAGGGCACCCCCAGGGACATTTAGGGGACAGCCAGGGCACCCCCAGGGACACTTAGGGCACCCCCAGGGACACCTAGGGGACAGCCAGGGCACCCTAAAGACAGCCAGGGCACCCCCAGGGACACCGAGGGGAAAGCCAGGGCACCCCCAGGGACATTTAGGGGACAGCCAGGGCACTCCAGGGACACCCAGGGCACACCAAGGGACACCTAGGGGACAGCGAGGGCACCCCCGGGGACACCCAGGGACACCCAGGGCCGCCTAGGGGACAGCAAGGGCACCCCAGGGACAGCGAGGGCACCCCTCACGGACACCTAGGAGACCTCCAGGGAACGCCAGGGACACGTACGGGACAGCCAGGGAACCCCAGTGACACCCTGTGCACCCCCAGGGACACCCAGGGCCCCCCCAGGGACACCTAGGGCACAGGCAGGGCACCCCCAGGGACACCGAGGGGACAGCCAGGGCCCCCCCAGGGAAACCTAGGGGACAGGCAGGGCAACCCCAGGGCACCCCAGGCACACGTAGATGACAGCCATGGCACCCCAGGGACAGCCAGGGCACCCTCAGGGACAGCTAGGGGAGAGCCAGGGCACCCCACGGACACCAAGGGGACAGCCATGGCACCCCAGGGACACCCAGGGCACCCGCAGGGACACGTAGGGGACAGCCAGGGCACCCCAGGGACACCCTGGGCACCCCCAGGGACACCTAGGGGACAGTCAGGGCACTCCCAGGGACACCCTGGGAACCCCCAGGGACACCGAGGGGAAAGCCAGGGCACCCCAGGGACACCTAGGGGACAGCGAAGGCAACCCCAGGGACACCTTGTGGACAGCCAGGGCACCCCCTGGGCACCCCAGGGACAGTCAGGGAACCCCCAGGGACAGCCAGGGCACCCCCAGGGACACCTAGGGGACAGCCAGGGCACCCCAGGGCACCCCAGAGACACCCAGGGCACACCCAGGGACACCTAGGGGACCTCCAGGGTAGCCCCAGGGACACGTACAGGACAACCAGGGCACCCCCAGGGACACCTAGGGGACAGCCAGGGAACCCCAGGGACACCCTGTGCACCCCCAGAGACACCCAGGGCACACCCAGGGACACGTAGGGGACAGCCAGGGCCCCCCCAGGGACACCTAGGGGACAGCCAGGGAACCTCAGGGACACCCTGTGCACCCCCAGGGACACCCAGGGCACACCCAGGGACACCTAGGGGACAGCCAGGGCACCCCAGGGACAGCGAGGGCACTCCCAGGGACACCTAGGGGACAGCCAGGGCACCACCAGGGACACCTAGGGGACAGCCAGGGCCCCCCCAGGGACACCCAGGGCACCCCCAGGGACACCCAGGGGACAGCCAGGGCACCCCAGGGACACCCAGGGCACCCCCAGGGACACCTAGGGGACAGCCAGGGCACCCTAGGGACCGCTAGGGCACCCCCAGGGACACCCAGGACACCCCCAGGGACACCAAGGGGACAGCCAGGGCACCCCAGGGACACCCAGGGCACCCCCAGGGACACCTAGGGGACAGGCAGGGCACCCCCAGGGACACCTAGGGGACAGGCAGGGCACCCCCAGGGACACCCAGGGCACCCCCAGAGTACACCTAGGGGACAGCCAGGGCACCCCAGGGACAGCGAGGGCACCCCCAGGGACACCTAGGGGACCTCCAGGGAACCCCAGGGACAGGTACGGGACAGCCAGGGAACCCCAGTGACACCCTGTGCACCTCCAGGGACATCCAGGGAACCCCCAGGGACACCTACGGGACAGCCAGGAACCCCAGGACACCCTGGGCACCCCCAGGGACACCCAGGGCCCCCCCAGGGACACCTAGGGGACAGCCAGGGAACCCCAGGGACACCCAGGGCACCCCCATGAACACCTAGGGGACAGGCAGGGCACCCCCAGGGACACCTAGGGGACAGGCAGGGCACCCCCAAGGGACACCAAGGGACAGCCAGGGCACCCCCAGGGACACCTACGGGACAGCAAGGGCACCCCCAGGGACACCCTGGGCACCCCCAGGGACACGTAGGGGACAGCCAGGGCACCACGGAGACACCCAGGGCAACCCCAGGGACACCTAGGGGACAGCCAGGGCACCTTAGGGACAGCCAGGGCATTCCCAAGACACGAAGGGGACAGCCAGGGCACCCCCAGGGACACCTAGAGGACAGGCAGGGCACCCCCCAGGGACACCTAGGGGACAGGCAGGTCCCCCCCAGGGACACCTAGGGGACAGCCAGGGCTTCCCCAGGGACACCAAGGGGACAGCCAGGGCACCCCAGGGACAGCGAGGGCACCCTCAGGGACACCTAGGGGACAGCCAGGGCCCCCCCAGGGACACCAAGGGACAGCCAGGGACACCTTGCGGACAGGCAGGGCACCCCCAGGGACACCGACGGGAAAGCCAGGGCACCCCCAGGGACACCTAGGGGAAGGCAGGGCACCCCCAGGGACATTTAGGGGACAGCCAGGGCACCCCCAGGGACACTTAGGGCACCCCCAGGGACACCTAGGGGACAGCCAGGGCACCCTAAAGACAGCCAGGGCACCCCCAGGGACACCGAGGGGAAAGCCAGGGCACCCCCAGGGACATTTAGGGGACAGCCAGGGCACTCCAGGGACAACCAGGGCACCCCAAGGGACACCTAGGGGACAGCGAAGGCACCCCCGGGGACACCCAGGGTCCCCCCAGGGACACCTAGGGGACAGCCAGGGAACCCCAGGGACACCCAGGGCACCCCCATGGACACCTAGGGGACAGGCAGGGCACCCCCAGGGACACCTAGGGGACAGGCAGGGCACCCCCAAGGGACACCAAGGGGACAGCCAGGGCACCCCCAGGGACACCTACGGGACAGCAAGGGCACCCCCAGGGACACCCTGGGCACCCCCAGGGACACGTAGGGGAGAGCCAGGGCACCCCAGAGACACCCAGGGCAACCCCAGGGACACCTAGGGGACAGCCAGGGCACCTTAGGGACAGCCAGGGCACCCCCAAGACACGAAGGGGACAGCCAGGGCACCTCAGGGACACCCAGGGCACCCCCAGGGACACCTAGGAGACAGCCAGGGCACTCCCAGGGACACCCAGGGCACCCCCAGGGACACCGACGGGACAGCCAGGGCACTCCAGGGACAGCCAGGGCACCCCCAGGGACACCTAGGGCACCCCCACGGCGCCCTAGGGACAGCCAGGGCACCCCCAGGGACACCTAGGGGACAGCCAGGGCCCCCCCCAGGGACTCCTACTGAAAAGCCAGGGCACCCCCAGGGACACCCAGGGCACACGCAGGGACACCTAGGGGACAGCCAGGGTACCCCAGGGACAGCCAGGGCACCCCCGGGGACACCAAGGGGACCTCCAGGGCACCCCCAGGGACACCCACGGCACCCCCAGGGCCACTAAGGGGACAGCCAGGGCACCCCAGGGACAGCGAAGGCACCCCCAGGGACACCTAGGGGACAGCCAGGGCCCCCCCAGGGACACCAAGGGGACCCCCAGGGACACCTAGGGGACAGCCAGGGCACCCCCAGGGACACCTAGGAGACAGCCAGGGCACCCCCAGAGACCCCTAGGGGACAGCCAGGGCACTCCCAGGGACACTCTGGGCGCCCACAGGGACACCTTGGGGACAGCCAGGGCACCCCAGGGACACCCACGGAACCCCCAGGAACACCAAGGGGAAAGCCAGGGCACCACCAGGGACACCTAGGGGACAGGCAGGGCACCCCCAGGGAAACCCAGGGCACCCCCAACGACACCTAGGGGACAGGCAGGGCACCCTAAAGACAGCCAGCGCACCCCCAGGGACACCTAGGGGACAGCCAGGGCACCCCAGGGACACCTAGGGGACAGCCAGGGCACCCCAGGGACACCCAGGGCACCCCCTGGGACACCAAGGGGAAGGCAGGACACCCCCAGGGACACCTAGGGGACAGCCAGGGCACCCCCAGGCACATTTAGGGGACAGCTAGGGCACTCCAAAGACACCCAGGGCACCCCAAGGGACATTTAGGGGACAGCCAGGGCACTACAGGGACACCCAGGGCACCCCCAGGGACACCTAGGGGACAGCCAGGGCACCCCCAGGGACACCCAGGGAACCCCCAGGGACACCTAGGGGACAGGCAGGGAACCCCCAGGGACACCTAGGGGACAGCCAGGGCACCCCCAGGGACACCCAGGGCACCCCCTGGGACACCAAGGGGACAGGCAGGGAATTCCCAGGGACACCTAGGGGATGGCCAGGGCCCCCCCAGGGACACCTAGGGGACAGGCAGGGCACTCCCAGGGCACCCAAGGGACACCCAGGGCACCCCCAGGGACACAAAGGGGACAGCCAGAGCACCCCAGGGACACCTAGGGGACAGCCAGGGCACCACCAGGGACACCTAGGGGACAGGCAGGGCACCCTAGGGACAGCCATTGCACCCCCAGGGACACCGAGGGGACAGGCAGGGAACCCTAGGGACAGCGAGGAAACCCCCAGAGACACCGAGGGCACAGCCAGGGCACTCTGGGGACAGGCAGGGCACCGCCAGGGACACCTAGGGGACAGGCATGGCATCCCCAGGGACACGTAGGGGACAGGCAGGGCACCCCCAGGGACACCTAGGGGACAGCCAGGGCCCCCCCAAGGACACCTAGGGGAAAAGCAGGGCACCCCCAGGGACACCGAGGGGACAGCCAGGGCACCCCCAGGGACACCTAGGGGACAGCCAGGGCACCCCCAGGAACACCCAGGGCACCCCCAACGACACCTAGGGGACAGGCAGGGCACACCCAGGGACACCTAGGGGACAGGCAGGGCACTCCAGGGACACCCAGGGCACCCCCAGGGACACCTAGGGGACAGCCAGGGCACCCCCAGGGAAACCTAGGGGACAGCCAGGGCACCCCCAGGGACACCTAGAGGACAGGCAGGGCACCCCCAGGGCACCTCAGGGACACCCAGGGACACCTAAGGGACAGCCAGGGCATCCGCAGGGACACCCAGGTCACCCCCAGGGACGCCTAGGTGACAGCCAGGGCACCCCAGGCACACCCAGGGCACCCCCAGGGACACCTAGGGGACAGCCACGGCACCCTAGGGACAGCCAGGGCACCCCAAGGGACACCGAGGGGACAGCCAGGGCACCCCCAGGGACACCTAGGGGACAGGCAGGTCACCCCCAGGGACACTGACGGGACAGCCAGGGCACCCTAGGGACAGCCAGGGCACACCCAGGGACACCTAGGGGAGAGGCATGGCACCCCCAGGGACACCTAGGGGACAGCCAGGGCACCCAAGGGACACCCAGGGCACCCCCTGGGACACCAAGGGGACAGCCAGGGCACCCCAGGGACACCAAGGGGACAGCCAGGGCACCCCCAGGGACACCTAGGGGACAGCCAGGGCACCCCAGGGACACCCAGGGCACCCCCTGGGACACCAAGGGGACAGACAGGGCACCCCCAGGGACACCGAGGGGAAAGCCAGGGCACCCCCAGGGATACCTAGGGGAAGGCAGGACACCCCCAGGGACACCTAGGGGACAGCCAGGGCACCCCCAGGGACATTTCGGGGACAGCTATGGCACTCCAGGGACACCCAGGGCACCCCCAGGGACATTTAGGGGACAGCCAGGGCACTACAGGGAAACCCAGGGCACCCCCAGGGACACCTAGGGGACAGCCAGGGCACCCCCAGGGACACCCAGGGAACCCTCAGGGACACCTAGGGGACAGGCAGGGAACCACCAGGGACACCTAGGGGACGGCCAGGGCACCCCCAGGGACACCCAGGGCACCCCCAGGGACACCAAGGGGACAGGCAGGGAACCCCCAGGGACACCTAGGGGATGGCCAGGGCCCACCCAGGGACACCTAGGGGACAGGCAGGGCACCCCCAGGGCGCCCCAGGGACACCCAGGGCACCCCCAGGGACACCAAGGGGACAGCCAGAGCACCCCAAGGACAGCCAGGCCACCCCCAGGGACACCTAGGGGACAGCCAGGGCACCCCTGGGAAAGCCAGGGAACCCCCAGGGACATCAAGGGGACAGAAAGGGCACCCCCAGGGACACCCTGGGCACACCCAGGGACACGTAGGGCACAGCCAGGGCACCCCAGGGACACGCTGGGCGCCCCCAGGGACACCTAGGGGACAGCCAGGGCACCCCCAGGGACACCCAGGGCACCCCCAGGGACACCTAGGGAACAGGCAGGGCACCCCCAGAGACCCCTAGGGGACAGCCAGGGCACCCTAGGGACAGCCATGGCACCCCCAGGGACACCGAGGGGACAGGCAGGGAAACCTAGGGACAGCGAGGAAACCCCCAGAGACACCGAGGGCACAGCCAGGGCACCCTGGGGACAGGCAGGGCACCCCCAGGGACACCTAGGGGACAGGCATGGCACCCCCAGGGACACGTAGGGGACAGGCAGGGCACCCCCAGGGACACCTAGGGGACAGCCAGGGCCCCCCCAAGGACACCTAGGAGAAAAGCAGGGAACCCCCAAGGACACCGAGGGGACAGCCAGGGCACCCCCAGGGACACGTAGAGGACAGGCATGGCACCCCAGGGACAGCCAGAGCACCCCCAGCGACAGCTAGGGGACAGCCAGGGCACCCCCAGAGACACCAAGGGGACACCCAGAGCACCCCAAGGACAGCCAGGGCACCCCCAGGGACACCCAGGGCACCCCCAGGGACACCTACGGGACAGCATGGGCACCCCCAGGGACACCCTGGGCACCCCCAGGGACACGTAGGGGACAGCCAGGGCACCCCAGGGACACCCTGGGCACCCCCAGGGACACCGAGGGGACAGCCAGGGCACCCCAGGGACACCTAGGGGACAGCCAGGGCATCCCCAGGGACACCCAGGGCACACCCAGGGACACGTAGGGGACAGCCTGGGCACCCCCAGGGACACCCAGGGCACCCCTCAGGGACACCTAGGGGACAGCCAGGACACCCTAGGGACAGCCAGGGCACCCCCAGGGACACCAAGGGCACAGCCAGGGCACCCTAGGGACAGCCAGGGCACCCCCAGGGACACCAAGGGCACAGACAGGGCACCTTAGGGACACCAAGGGGATAGCCAGGGCACCCCCAGGGACACCTAGGGGACAGGCAGGGCACCCTAGGGACAGCCAGGGCACCCCCAGGAAACCTAGGGGACATCCAGAGCACCCCAGAGACAGCCAGGGTACCCCCAGGGACAGCTAGGGGACAGCAAGGGCACCCCCAGGGATACCTAAGGGACACCCTGGGCACCCCCAGGGACACCAAGGGGACCCCCAGGGACACCTAGGGGACAGCCAGGGCACCCCAGGGACAGCGAGGGCACCCCCAGGGACACCTAGGGGACCTCCAGGGCACCCCCAGGGACACGTACGGGACAGACAGGGAACCCCAGTGACACCCTGTGCAGCCCCAGGGACACCCAGGGCGCCCCCAGGGACACCTGGGGGACTGCCAGGGCCCCCCCAGGGACACCTAGGGGACAGCCAGGGCAGCCCAGGGACACTCAGGGCACCCACAGGGACACCTAGGGGACCTCCAGGGCACCCACAGGGACACCCAGGGCACCCCCAGGGACACGAAGGGGACAGCCAGGGCACCCCAGGGACACCCAGGGCACCACCAGGGACACCTAGGGGACAGCCAGGGCCCCCCCAGGGTCACCTAGGGGACAGCCAGGGCACCCCAGGGACACCCAGGGCACCCCCAGGGACACCAAGAGGACAGCCAGGGCACCCCCAGGGACACCTAGGGGACAGCCAGGGCACCCCCAGGGACACCTAGGGGACAGCCAGGGCACTCCAGAGACAGCCAGGGCACCCCCAGGGACACCTAGGGGACAGCCAGGGCACTCCAGAGACAGCCAGGGCACCCCCAGGGACACCAAGGGCACAGTCAGGGCACCCCCAGGGAAACTTAGGAGACAGGCAGGGCACCCCCAGGGACACCTAGGGGACAGCCAGGGCCCCCCCAGGGACAACTAGGCGACAGCCAGGGCACTCCAGGGACACCCAGGGCACCCCCAGGGACACCTAGGGGAAAGCCAGGGCACCCCCAGGGACACCTAGGGGAAGGCAGGACACCCCCAGGGACACCTAGGGGACAGCCAGGGCACTCCAGGGACACCCAGGGCACCCCCAGGGACACCTAGGGGACAGGCATGGCACCCCCAGGGACACCTAGGGGACAGGCAGGGCACCCCCAGGGACACTGATGGGACAGCCAGGGCACCCCCAGAGACCCCTAGGGGACAGCCAGGGCACTCCCAGGGACACTCTGGGCACCCACAGGGACACCTAAAGGACAGCCAGGGCACCTCAGGGACATCCAGGGCACCCCCAGGGACACCCAGGGCACCCCCAGGGACTCGAAGGAGACAGCCAGGGCACCCCAGGGACACCCAGGGCACCCCCAGGGACACCTAGGGGACAGGCAGGGCGCCCCCAGGGACACCCAGGGCACCCCCAACGACACCTAGGGGACAGGCAGGGCACCCCCAGGGACACCTACGGGACTGCTAGGGCACCCTAGGGACACGCAGGGCACCCCCAGGGACACCTAGGGGACAGCCAGGGCCCTCCCAGGGACACCTAGGGGACAGCCAGGGAACCCCAGGAACACCATGGGCACGCCCAGGGACACCTAGGGCACCCCCAGAGACACTGAGGGCCCAGCCAGGGCACCCTAGGGACAGCCAGGGCACCCCCAGGGACACCTAGGGGAAAGCCAGGGCACCCCCAGGGACACCCAGGGCACCCCCAGGGACACCGAGGGGACAGCCAGGGCACCCTAGGGACAGCCGTGGCACCCTAGGGACACCCAGGGCACCCTCAGAGACACCGAGGGCACAGCCAGGGCACCCTAGGGACAGCCAGGGCACCCCAGGGACACCTAAAAGACAGGCAGGGCACCTCCAGGGACAGCCAGGGTACCCCCAGGGCACCCCAGGGACCCACAGGACACCCCCAGGGACACCTAGGGGACAGCCAGGGCACCCCCAGGGACATTTAGGGGTCAGCCAGGGCAGTCCAGGGACACCCAGGACACCCCCAGGGACACTGACGGGACAGCCAGGGCACCCCCAGAAACCCCTAGGGGACAGCCAGGGCACTCCCAGGGACACTCTGGGCACCCACAGGGACACGTTGGGGACAGCCAGGGCACCCTAGGGACACCCAGGGCACCCCCAGGGACACCTAGGGGACCCCCAGGGACACCTAGGGGACAGCCAGGGCCCCCCCAGGGTCACCTAGGGGACAGCCAGGGCACACCTAGGGACAGGCAGGGCACCCCCAGGGACACCTAGGGGACAGCCAGGGCACCCTAAAGACAGCCAGGGCACCCCCAGGGACACCTAGGGGACAGGCAGGGCACCCCCAGGGACACGTAGGGGTCAGCCAGGGCCCCCCCCAGGGAAAACTAGGGGACAGCCAGGGCACTCCAGGGACACCGAGGGCACCCCCAGGGACACCTAGGGGACAGCCAGGGCACCCTAAAGACAGCCAGGGCACCCCCAGGGACACCTAGGGGACAGCCAGGGCACCCCCAGGGACACCTAGGGGACAGCCAGGGCACTCCAGAGACAGCTAGGGCACCCCCAGGGACACCTAGGGGACAGCCAGGGCACTCCAGAGACAGCCAGAGCACCCCCAGGGACACCAAGGGCACAGTCAGGGCACCCTAGGGACAGCCAGGGCAACGCCAGGGACACCTAGGGCAGAGCCAGGGCCCCCCCAGGGACAGCCAGCACACCCCCAGGGACACCTAGGGGACAGCCAGGGCATCCCCAGGGACACCCAGGGCACCCCCAGGGTCACCTAGAGGACAGCCAGGGCACCCCCAGGGACACTTAGGGGACAGGCAGGGCACCCCCAGGGACACCTAGGGGACAGCCAGGGCCCCCCCAGGGACAACTAGGGGACAGCCAGGGCACTCCAGGGACACCCAGGGCACCCCCAGGGACACCTAGGGGAAAGCCAGGGCACCCCCAGGGACACCTAGGGGAAGGCAGGATACCCCCAGGGACACCTAGAGGACAGCCAGGGCACCCCCAGGGACATTTAGGGGACAGCCAGGGCACTCCAGGGACACCCAGGGCACCCCCAGGGACACCTAGGGGACAGGCATGGCACCCCCAGGGACACCTAGGGGACAGGCAGGGCACCACCAGGGACACTGACGGGACAGCCAGGGCACCCCCAGGGACACTCTGGGCACCCACAGGGACACCTTGAAGACAGCCAGGGCACCTCAGGGACATCCAGGGCACCCCCAGGGACACCTAAAGGACAGCCAGGGCACCCTAGGGACCGCCAGGGCACCCCCAGGGACACCCAGGGCACCCCCAGGGACTCGAAGGAGACAGCCAGGGCACCCCAGGGACACCCAGGGCACCCCCAGGGACACCTAGGGGACAGGCAGGGCACCCCCAGGGACACCCAGGGCACCCCCAACGACACCTAGGGGACAGGCAGGGCACCCCCAGGGACACCTACGGGACAGCTAGGGCACCCTAGGGACACGCAGGGCACCCCCAGGGACACCTAGGGGACAGGCAGGGCACCTCCAGGGACACCTAGGGGACACACAGGGCCCTCCCAGGGACACCTAGGGGACAGCCAGGGAACCCCAGGAATACCATGGGCACGCCCAGGGACACCTAGGGCACCCCCAGAGACACTGAGGGCCCAGCCAGGGCACCCTAGGGACAGCCAGGGCACCCCCAGGGACACCTAGGGGAAAGCCAGGGCACCCCCAGGGACACCCAGGGCACCCCCAGGGACACCGAGGGGACAGCCAGGGCACCCTAGGGACAGCCATGGCACCCTAGGGACACCCAGGGCACCCCCAGAGACACCGAGGGCACAGCCAGGGCACCCTAGGGACAGCCAGGGCACCCCAGGGACACCTAAGGGACAGGCAGGGCACCTCCAGGGACAGCCAGGGTACCCCCAGGGCACCCCAGGGACCCACAGGACACCCCCAGGGACACCTAGGGGACAGCCAGGGCACCCCCAGGGACATTTAGGGGTCAGCCAGGGCAGTCCAGGGACACCCAGGACAACCCCAGGGACACTGACGGGACAGCCAGGGCACCCCCAGAAACCCCTAGGGGACAGCCAGGGCACTCCCAGGGACACTCTGGGCACCCACAGGGACACCTTGGGGGCAGCCAGGGCACCCTAGGGACACCCAGGGCACCCCCAGGGACACCTAGGGCACCCCCAGGGACACCTAGGGGACAGCCAGGGCCCCCCCAGGGTCACCTAGGGGACAGCCAGGGCACCCCCAGGGACAGGCAGGGCACCCCCAGGGACACCTAGGGGACAGCCAGGGCACCCTAAAGACAGCCAGGGCACCCCCAGGGACACCTAGGGGACAGGCAGGGTACCCCCAAGGACACTTAGGGCACCCCCAGGGACACCTAGGGGACAGCCAGGGCACCCTAGGGACAGCCAGGGCACACCCAGGGACACTTAGGGCACCCCCAGGGAGACCGAGGGGAAAGCCAGGGCACCCCCAGGGACATTTAGGGGACAGCCAGGGCACTCCAGGGACACTTAGGGCACCCCCAGGGACATTTAGGGGACAGCCAGGGCACTCCAGGGACACCCACGGCACCCCCAGGGACACCTAGGGGACAGCCAGGGCACCCCCAGGGACACCCAGGGCACCCCCAGGGACACCAAGGGGACAGCCAGAGAACCCCAGGGAAACCCAGGGCACCCCCAGGGACACCTAGGGGACAGGCAGGGCACCCCCAGGGAAACCCAGGGCACCCCCAACGACACCTAGGGGACAGGCAGGGCACCCCCAGGGACACCTAGGGGACAGCCAGGGCACCCCCAGGGACATTCAGGGGACAGCCAGGGCACTCCAGGGACACCCAGGGCAACCCCAGGGACACCTAGGGGACAGCCAGGGCACCCCCAGGGACACCCAGGGAACCCCCAGGGACACCTAGGGCACCCCCAGGGACACCTAGGGGACAGCCAGGGCCCCCCCAGGGACACCTAGGGGACAGCCAGGCCACCCCCAGGGACAGGCAGGGCACCCCCAGGGACACCTAGGGGACAGCCAGGGCACCCTAAAGACAGCCAGGGCACCCCCAGGGACACCTAGGGGACAGGCAGGGCACCCCCAGGGACACCTAGGGGACAGCCAGGGCACCCTAGGGACAGCCAGGGCACCCCCAGGGACACTTAGGGCGCCCCCAGGGACACCTAGGGGACAGCCAGGGCACCCTAAAGACAGCAAGGGCACCCCCAGGGACACCTAGGGGACAGCCAGGGCACCCTAAAGACAGCAAGGGCACCCCCAGGGACACCGAGCGGAAAGCCAGGGCACCCCCAGGGACACCTAGGGGACAGCCAGGGCACCCCCAGGGACATATAGGGGACAGCCAGGGCACTCCAGGGACACCCAGGGCACCCCCAGGGACATTTAGGGGACAGCCAGGGCACTCCAGGGACACCCAGGGCCCCCCCAGGGACACCTAGGGGACAGCCAGGGCACCTTCAGGGAGACCCAGGGCACCCCCAGGGACACCAAGGGGACAGCCAGGGCACCCCAGGGAAACCCAGGGCACCCCCAGGGACACCGACGGGACAGGCAGGGCACCCCCAGGGACACCGAGGGGACAGCCAGGGCACCCCCAGGGACGCCTAGAGGACAGGCAGGGCACCCCCAGGGCACCCCAGGGACACCCAGGGCTCCCCCAGGGACACCAAGGGGACAGCCAGAACACCCCAAGGAAAGCCAGGGCACCCCCTGGGACACCAAGGGGACAGGCAGGACACCCCTAGGGACACCTAGGGGACAGCCAGGGCACCCCCAGGGACATTTAGGGGACAGCCAGGGCACTCCAGGGACACCCAGGGCAACCCCAGGGACACCTAGGGGACAGCCAGGGCACCCCCAGGGACACCCAGGGAACCCCCAGGGACACCTAGGGGACAGGCAGGGCACCCCCAGGGACACCGAGGGGAAAGCCAGGGCACCCCCAGGGACATTTAGGGGACAGGCCGGGCACCCCCAGGGACACCTAGGGGACAGGCAGGGCACCCCCAGGGACACTGACGGGACAGCCAGGGCACCCCCAGAGACCCCTAGGGGACAGCCAGGGCACTCCCAGGGACACTCTGGGCACCCACAGGGACACCTTGAAGACAGCCAGGGCACCTCAGGGACATCCAGGGCACCCCCAGGGACACCTAAAGGACAGCCAGGGCACCCTAGGGACCGCCAGGGCACCCCAGGGACACCCAGGGCACCCCCAGGGACACCTAGGGGACAGGCAGGGCACCCCCAGGGACACCTAGGGGACAGGCAGGGCACCCCCAGGGACACGTAGGGGACAGCCAGGGCCCCCCCCAGGGACAACTAGGGGACAGCCAGGGCACTCCAGGGACACCGAGGGCACCCCCAGGGACACCTAGGGGACAGCCAGAGCACCCTAAAGACAGCCAGGGCACCCCCAGGGACACCGAGGGGGAAGCCAGGGCACCCCCAGGGACACTTAGGGGTAGGCAGGACACCCCCAGGGACACCTAGGGGACAGCAATGGCACCCCCAGGGACATTTAGGGGACAGCCAGGGCACTCCAGGGACACCCAGGGCACCCCCAGGGACACTTAGGGGACACGCCGGGCACCCCCAGGGACACCTAGGGGACAGGCAGGGCACCCCCAGGGACACTGACGGGACAGCCAGGGCACCCCCAGAAACCCCTAGGGGACAGCCAGGGCACTCCCAGGGACACTCTGGGCACCCACAGGGACACCTTGGGGACAGCCAGGGCACCCTAGGGACACCCAGGGCACCCCCAGGGACACCTAGGGCACCCCCAGGGACACCTAGGGGACAGCCAGGGCCCCCCCAGGGTCACCTAGGGGACAGCCAGGGCACCCCCAGGGACAGGCAGGGCACCCCCAGGGACACCTAGGGGACAGCCAGGGCACCCTAAAGACAGCCAGGGCACCCCCAGGGACACCTAGGGGACAGGCAGGGTACCCCCAGGGACACTTAGGGCACCCCCAGGGACACCTAGGGGACAGCCAGGGCACCCTAGGGACAGCCAGGGCACACCCAGGGACACTTAGGGCACCCCCAGGGACACCGAGGGGAAAGCCAGGGCACCCCCAGGGACATTTAGGGGACAGCCAGGGCACTCCAGGGACACCCAGGGCACCCCCAGGGACATTTAGGGGACAGCCAGGGCACTCCAGGGACACCCACGGCACCCCCAGGGACACCTAGGGGACAGGCAGGGCACCCCCAGGGACACCTAGGGGACAGCCAGGGCCTCCCCAGGGACACCTAGGGGACAGGCAGGGCACCCCCAGGGACACCGAGGGGACAGCCAGGGCACCCCCAGGGACGCCTAGAGGACAGGCAGGGCACCCCCAGGGCACCCCAGGGACACCCAGGGCTCCCCCAGGGACACCAAGGGGACAGCCAGAACACCCCAAGGAAAGCCAGGGCACCCCCTGGGACACCAAGGGGACAGGCAGGGCACCCCCAGGGACACCGAAGGGAAAGCCAGGGCACCCCCAGGGACACCTAGGGGAAGGCAGGACACCCCCAGGGACACCTAGGGGACAGCCAGGGCACCCCCAGGGACATTTAGGGGACAGCCAGGGCACTCCAGGGACACCCAGGGCAACCCCAGGGACACCTAGGGGACAGCCAGGGCACCCCCAGGGACACCCAGGGAACCCCCAGGGACACCTAGGGGACAGGCAGGGCACCCCCTAGGACACCGAGGGGAAAGCCAGGGCACCCCCAGGGACACCGAGGGGAAAGCCAGGGCACCCCCAGGGACACCAAGGGGACAGGCCGGGCACCCCCAGGGACACTAAGGGGACAGGCAGGGCACCCCCAGGGACACTGACGGGACAGCCAGGGCACCCCCAGAGACCCCTAGGGGACAGCCAGGGCACTCCCAGGGACACTCTGGGCACCCACAGGGACACCTTGTAGACAGCCAGGGCACCTCAGGGACATCCAGGGCACCCCCAGGGACACCTAAAGGACAGCCAGGGCACCCTAGGGACCGCCAGGGCACCCCCAGGGACACCGAGGGCACCCCCAGGGACTCGAAGGGGACAGCCAGGGCACTCCAGGGACACCCAGGGCCCCCCCAGGGACACCTAGGGGACAGCCTGGGAACCTTCAGGGACACCCATGGCACCCCCAGGGACACCAAGGGGACAGCCAGGGCACCCCAGGGAAACCCAGGGCACCCCCAGGGACACCTAGGGGACAGGCAGGGCACCCCCAGGGACACCTAGGGGACAGCCAGGGCCTCCCCAGGGACACCTAGGGGACAGGCAGGGCACCCCCAGGGACACCGAGGGGACAGCCAGGGCACCCCCAGGGACGCCTAGAGGACAGGCAGGGCACCCCCAGGGCACCCCAGGGACACCCAGGGCTCCCCCAGGGACACCAAGGGGACAGCCAGAACACCCCAAGGAAAGCCAGGGCACCCCCTGGGACACCAAGGGGACAGGCAGGGCACCCCCAGGGACACCGAGGGGAAAGCCAGGGCACCCCAGGGACACCTACGGGAAGGCAGGACACCCCCAGGGACACCTAGGGGACAGCCAGGGCACCCCCAGGGACATTTAGGGGACAGCCAGGGCACTCCAGGGACACCCAGGGCAACCCCAGGGACACCTAGGGGACAGCCAGGGCACCCCCAGGGACACTCAGGGAACCCCCAGGGACACCAAGGGGACAGGCCGGGCACCCCCAGGGACACTAAGGGGACAGGCAGGGCACCCACAGGGACACTGACGGGACAGCCAGGGCACCCCCAGAGACCCCTAGGGGACAGCCAGGGCACTCCCAGGGACACTCTGGGCACCCACAGGGACACCTTGAAGACAGCCAGGGCACCCTAGGGACCGCCAGGGCACCCCCAGGGACACTCAGGGCACCCCCAGGGACTCGAAGGGGACAGCCAGGGCACCCCAGGGACACCCAGGGCACTTCCAGGGACACCTAGGGGACAGGCAGGGCACCCCCAGGGACACCTAGGGGACAGGCAGGGCACCCCCAGGGACACGTAGGGGACAGCCAGGGCCCCCCCCAGGGACAACTAGGGGACAGCCAGGGCACTCCAGGGACACCGAGGGCACCCCCAGGGACACCTAGGGGACAGCCAGAGCACCCTAAAGACAGCCAGGGCACCCCCAGGGACACCGAGAGGGAAGCCAGGGCACCCCCAGGGACACTTAGGGGTAGGCAGGACACCCCCAGGGACACCTAGGGGACAGCAATGGCACCCCCAGGGACATTTAGGGGACAGCCAGGGCACTCCAGGGACACCCAGGGCACCCCCAGAGACACTTAGGGGACACGCCGGGCACCCCCAGGGACACCTAGGGGACAGGCAGGGCACCCCCAGGGACACTGACGGGACAGCCAGGGCATCCCCAGAAACCCCTAGGGGACAGCCAGGGCACTCCCAGGGACACTCTGGGCACCCACAGGGACACCTTGGGGACAGCCAGGGCACCCTAGGGACACCCAGGGCACCCCCAGGGACACCTAGGGCACCCCCAGGGACACCTAGGGGACAGCCAGGGCCCCCCCAGGGTCACCTAGGGGACAGCCAGGACACCCCCAGGGACAGGCAGGGCACCCCCAGGGACACCGAGGGGACTGCCAGGGCACCCCCAGGGACGCCTAGAGGACAGGCAGGGCACCCCCAGGGCACCCCAGGGACACCCAGGGCTCCCCCAGGGACACCAAGGGGACAGCCAGAACACCCCAAGGAAAGCCAGGGCACCCCCTGGGACACCAAGGGGACAGGCAGGGCACCCCCAGGGACACCGAATGGAAAGCCAGGGCACCCCCAGGGACACCTAGGGGAAGGCAGGACACCCCCAGGGACACCTAGGGGACAGCCAGGGCACCCCCAGGGACATTTCGGGGACAGCCAGGGCACTCCAGGGACACCCAGGGCAACCCCAGGGACACCTAGGGGACAGCCAGGGCACCCCCAGGGACACCCAGGGAACCCCCAGGGACACCTAGGGGACAGGCAGGGCACCCCCTAGGACACCGAGGGGAAAGCCAGGGCACCCCCAGGGACACCGAGGGGAAAGCCAGGGCACCCCCAGGGACACCAAGGGGACAGGCCGGGCACCCCCAGGGACACTAAGGGGACAGGCAGGGCACCCCCAGGGACACTGACGGGACAGCCAGGGCACCCCCAGAGACCCCTAGGGGACAGCCAGGGCACTCCCAGGGACACTCTGGGCACCCACAGGGACACCTTGAAGACAGCCAGGGCACCTCAGGGACATCCAGGGCACCCCCAGGGACACCTAAAGGACAGCCAGGGCACCCTAGGGACCGCCAGGGTACCCCCAGGGACACCGAGGGCACCCCCAGGGACTCGAAGGGGACAGCCAGGGCACTCCAGGGACACCCAGGGCCCCCCCAGGGACACCTAGGGGACAGCCTGGGAACCTTCAGGGACACCCAGGGCACCCCCAGGGACACCAAGGGGACAGCCAGGGCACCCCAGGGAAACCCAGGGCACCCCCAGGGACACCTAGGGGACAGGCAGGGCACCCCCAGGGACACCTAGGGGACAGCCAGGGCCTCCCCAGGGACACCTAGGGGACAGGCAGGGCACCCCCAGGGACACCGAGGGGACAGCCAGGGCACCCCCAGGGACGCCTAGAGGACAGGCAGGGCACCCCCAGGGCACCCCAGGGACACCCAGGGCTCCCCCAGGGACACCAAGGGGACAGCCAGAACACCCCAAGGAAAGCCAGGGCACCCCCTGGGACACCAAGGGGACAGGCAGGGCACCCCCAGGGACACCGAGGGGAAAGCCAGGGCACCCCAGGGACACCTACGGGAAGGCAGGACACCCCCAGGGACACCTAGGGGACAGCCAGGGCACCCCCAGGGACATTTAGGGGACAGCCAGTACACTCCAGGGACACCCAGGGCAACCCCAGGGACACCTAGGGGACAGCCAGGGCACCCCCAGGGACACCCAGGGAACCCCCAGGGACACCTAGGGGACAGGCAGGGCACCCCCTAGGACACCGAGGGGAAAGCCAGGGCACCCCCAGGGACACCGAGGGGAAAGCCAGGGCACCCCCAGGGACACCAAGGGGACAGGCCGGGCACCCCCAGGGACACTAAGGGGACAGGCAGGGCACCCCCAGGGACACTGACGGGACAGCCAGGGCACCCCCAGAGACCCCTAGGGGACAGCCAGGGCACTCCCAGGGACACTCTGGGCACCCACAGGGACACCTTGAAGACAGCCAGGGCACCTCAGGGACATCCAGGGCACCCCCAGGGACACCTAAAGGACAGCCAGGGCACCCTAGGGACCGCCAGGGCACCCCCAGGGACACCCAGGGCACCCCCAGGGACACCTAGGGGACAGGCAGGGCACCCCCAGGGACACCCAAGGCACCCCCAACGACAACTAGGGGACAGGCAGGGCACCTCCAGGGACACCCAGGGCACCCCCAACGACACCTAGGGGACAGGCAGGGCACCCCCAGGGACACCTAGGGGACAGCCAGGGCGCCCTAGGGACACGCAGGGCACCCCCAGGGATACCTAGGGGACAGGCAGGGCACCCCCAGGGACACCTAGGGGACACCCAGGGCCCCCCCAGGGACACCTAGGGGACAGCCAGGGAACCCCAGGAACACCATGGGCACGCCCAGGGACACCTAGGGCACCCCCAGAGACACTGAGGGCCCAGCCAGGGCACCCTAGGGACAGCCAGGGCACCCCCAGGGACACGTAGGGGACAGCCAGGGCACCATAGGGACACCCAGGGCAACCCCAGGGACACCGAGGGGACAGCCAGGGCACCCTAGGGACAGCCATGGCATCCTAGGGACACCCAGGGCACCCCCAGAGACACCGAGGGCACAGCCAGGGCACCCTAGGGACAGCCAGGGCACCCCCAGGGACACCTAGGGGACAGCCAGGGCACCCCCAGGGACACCCAGGGCACCCCCAGGGACACCAAGGGGACAGCCAGGGCACCCCAGGGAAACCCAGGGCACCCCCAGGGACACCTAGGGGACAGGCAGGGCACCCCCAGGGAAACCCAGGGCACCCCCAACGACACCTAGGGGACAGGCAGGGCACCCCCAGGGACACCTAGGGGACAGCCAGGGCACCCCCAGGGACACCTAGGGGACAGCCAGGGCACTCCAGGGACAGCCAGGGCAACCCCAGGGACACCTAGGGGACAGCCAGGGCACCCCCAGGGACACCCAGGGAACCCCCAGGGACACCTAGGGGACAGCCAGGGCCCCCCCAGGGACACCTAGGAGACAGCCAGGGCACTCCCAGGGACACTCTGGGCACCCACAGGGACACCTTGGGGACAGCCAGGGCACCCTAGGGACACCCAGGGCACCCCCAGGGACACCTAGGGCACCCCCAGGGACACCTAGGGGACAGCCAGGGCCCCCCCAGGGACACCTAGGGGACAGCCAGGCCACCCCCAGGGACAGGCAGGGCACCCCCAGGGACACCTAGGGGACAGCCAGGGCACCCTAAAGACAGCCAGGGCACCCCCAGGGACACCTAGGGGACAGGCAGGGCACCCCCAGGGACACCTAGGGGACAGCCAGGGCACCCTAGGGACAGCCAGGGCACCCCCAGGGACACTTAGGGCACGCCCAGGGACACCTAGGGGACAGCCAGGGCACCCTAAAGACAGCAAGGGCACCCCCAGGGACACCTAGGGGACAGCCAGGGCACCCTAAATAGAGCAAGGGCACCCCCAGGGACACCGAGCGGAAAGCCAGGGCACCCCCAGGGACACCTAGGGGACAGCCTGGGAACCTTCAGGGACACCCAGGGCACCCCCAGGGACACCAAGGGGACAGCCAGGGCACCCCAGGGAAACCCAGGGCACCCCGAGGGACACCTAGGGGACAGGCAGGGCACCCCCAGGGAAACCCAGGGTACCCCCAACGACACCTACGGGACAGGCAGGGCAACCCCAGAAACACCTAGGGGACACCCAGGGCCCCCCCAGGGACATCTAGGGGACAGCCAGGGAACCCCAGGAACACCATGGGCACGCCCAGGGACACCTAGGGCACCCCCAGAGACACTGAGGGCCCAGCCAGGGCACCCTAGGGACAGCCAGGGCACCCCCAGGGACACGTAGGGGACAGCCAGGGCACCATAGGGACACCCAGGGCACCCCCAGGGACACTCAGGGCACCCCCAGGGACTCGAAGGGGACAGCCAGGGCACCCCAGGGACACCCAGGGCACTTCCAGGGACACCTAGGGGACAGGCAGGGCACCCCCAGGGACACCTAGGGGACAGGCAGGGCACCCCCAGGGACACGTAGGGGACAGCCAGGGCCCCCCCCAGGGACAACTAGGGGACAGCCAGGGCACTCCAGGGACACCGAGGGCACCCCCAGGGACACCTAGGGGAAAGCCAGAGCACCCTAAAGACAGCCAGGGCACCCCCAGTGACACCGAGGGGGAAGCCAGGGCACCCCCAGGGACACTTAGGGGTAGGCAGGACACCCCCAGGGACACCTAGGGGACAGCAATGGCACCCCCAGGGACATTTAGGGGACAGCCAGGGCACTCCAGGGACACCCAGGGCACCCCCAGGGACACTTAGGGGACACGCCGGGCACCCCCAGGGACACCTAGGGGACAGGCAGGGCACCCCCAGGGACACTGACGGGACAGCCAGGGCACCCCCAGAAACCCCTAGGGGACAGCCAGGGCACTCCCAGGGACACTCTGGGCACCCACAGGGACACCTTGGGGACAGCCAGGGCACCCTAGGGACACCCAGGGCACCCCCAGGGACACCTAGGGCACCCCCAGGGACACCTAGGGGACAGCCAGGGCCCCCCCAGGGTCACCTAGGGGACAGCCAGGGCACCCCCAGGGACAGGCAGGGCACCCCCAGGGACACCTAGGGGACAGCCAGGGCACCCTAAAGACAGCCAGGGCACCTCCAGGGACACCTAGGGGACAGGCAGGGTACCCCCAGGGACACTTAGGGCACCCCCAGGGACACCTAGGGGACAGCCAGGGCACCCTAGGGACAGCCAGGGCACACCCAGGGACACTTAGGGCACCCCCAGGGACACTGAGGGGAAAGCCAGGGCACCCCCAGGGACATTTAGGGGACAGCCAGGGCACTCCAGGGACACCCAGGGCACCCCCAGGGACATTTAGGGGACAGCCAGGGCACTCCAGGGACACCCACGGCACCCCCAGGGACACCTAGGGGACAGGCAGGGCACCCCCAGGGACACCTAGGGGACAGCCAGGGCCTCCCCAGGGACACCTAGGGGACAGGCAGGGCACCCCCAGGGACACCGAGGGGACAGCCAGGGCACCCCCAGGGACGCCTAGAGGACAGGCAGGGCACCCCCAGGGCACCCCAGGGACACCCAGGGCTCCCCCAGGGACACCAAGGGGACAGCCAGAACACCCCAAGGAAAGCCAGGGCACCCCCTGGGACACCAAGGGGACAGGCAGGGCACCCCCAGGGACACCGAAGGGAAAGCCAGGGCACCCCCAGGGACACCTAGGGGAAGGCAGGACACCCCCAGGGACACCTAGGGGACAGCCAGGGCACCCCCAGGGACATTTAGGGGACAGCCAGGGCACTCCAGGGACACCCAGGGCACCCCCAGGGACACCTAGGGGACAGCCTGGCACCCCCAGGGACATTTAGGGGACAGCCAGGGCACTCCACGGACACCCAGGGCACCCCCAGGGACACCTTCGTGACAGCCAGGGCACCCCCAGGGACACCCAGGGCACCCCCAGGGACACCTAGGGGACAGCCAGGGCACCCCAGGGACATCCAGGACACCACCAGGGACACCTACGGGACAGCCAGGGTACGCCAGGGAAACCCTGGGCACCCCCAGGGACACCCAGGGCCCCCCCAGGGACACCTAGGGCAAAACCAGGGCACCCTAGGGACAGCCAGGGCACCCCCAGGGACACCAAGGGCACAGCCAGGGCACCCTAGGGACAGCCAGGGCACCCCCAGGACACCTAGGGCACAGCCAGGGCACCCTAGGGACAGCCAGGGCACCACCAGGGACACCGAGGGCACAGCCAGGGCACCCCCTGGGACACCTAGGGGACAGCCAGGGCACCCCCAGGGCCACCTAGGGAATAGCCAGGGCACCCCAGGGACACCCAGGGCACCCCCAGGGACACCTAGGGGACAGCCAGGGCACCCCCAGAGACCCCTAGGGGACAGCCAGGGCACTCCCAGGGACACTCTGGGCACCCCCAGGGACACCTTGGGGACAGCCAGGGCACCCTAGGGACACCCAGGGCACCCCCAGGGACACCTAGGGGACAGCCAGGGCACCCTAGGGACAGCCAGGGCACCCCCAGGGACACCTACAGCACCCCAGGGACACCTAGGGGACAGCCAGGGCACCCCAGGGACACGCAGGGAACCCCCAGGAACACCTAGGGGACAACCAGGGCACCCCCAGGGACACCTAGGGGACAGCCAGGGCACCCCCAGGGACACGTAGCGGACAGCCAGGGCACCCTAGGGACAGGCAGGGCACCCCCAGGAAAACCTAGGGGACAGCCAGGGAACCCCAGGGACGCCCTGTGTAACCCCAGGGACACCCAGAGCACCCCCAGGGACACCTAGGGGACAGCCAGGGCCCTCCCAGGGACACCTAGGGGACAGCCAGGGAACCCCAGGGACACCCTGTGCACGCCCAGGGACACCCAAGGCACACCCAGGGACACCTAGGGGACAGCCAGGGCACCCTAGGGACACCGAGGGCACAGCCAGGGCACCCCCAGGGACACGGAGAGGACAGGCAGGGCACCCCCAGGGACACCTTGGGGACAGCCAGGGCACCGCCAGGGACACCCAGGGCACCCCCAGGGACACCCAGGGCACCCCCAGGGACACCTAGGGGACAGCCACGGCACCCCGAGGGACAGGCAGGGCACCCCCAGGGACACCTAGAGGACAGCCAGGGCCCCCCCAGGGACACCCAGGGCACCCCCAGGGACACCTAGGGGACAGCCAGGGCACCCCAGGCACACCCAGGACAACCCCAGGGACACCTAGGGGAGAGGCATGGAACCCCCAGGGACACCTAAGGGACAGGCAGGGCACCCCCAGGGACACCTAGGGGACAGCCAGGGCCCCCCCAAGGACACCTAGGGGAAAGGCAGGGCACCTCCAGGGACACCGAGGGGACAGCCAGGGCACCCCCAGGGACACGTAGAGGACAGCCATGGCACCCCAGGGACAGCCAGGGCACCCCCAGGGACACCCAGGGCACCCCCAGGGACACGTAGGGGACAGCCAGGGCACCCCAGGGACACCGAGGGGACAGGCAGGGCACCCCAGGGACACCGAGGGGACAGCCAGGGCACCCTAGGGACAGCCAGGGCACCCCGTGGGCCACCTAGGGAACAGCCAGGGCACCACAGGGACACGTAGGGGACTGCCAGGGCACCCCAGGGACAGCCAGGGCACCCCCAGGGACACCTAGGAGACAGCCAGGGCATCCCCTGGGACACCTAGAGAACAGCCAGGGCACTCTAGGGACAGCCAGGGCACCCCCAGGGACACGTAGGGCACAGCCAGGGCACCCTAGGGACAGCCAGGGCACCCCCAGGGACACCAAGGGCACAGCCAGGGCACCCTAGGGACAGCCAGGGCACCCCCAGGGACACCTAGGGCACAGCCAGGGCACCCTAGGGACAGCCAGGGCACCCCCAGGGACACCGAGGGCACAGCCAGGGCCCCCCCAGGGACACTCAGGGCCCCCCCAGGGACACCTAGGGGACAGCCAGGGCATCCCCAGGGACACCCAGGGCACCTCCAGGGACGCCTAGAGGACAGCCAGGGCACCCCAGGGACAGCCAGGGCACCCCCAGGGACAGCTAGGGGACAGCAAGGGCACCCCCAGGGACACCTAAGGGACACCCTGGGCACCCCCAGGGACACCAAGGGGACACCCAGGGACACCTAGGGGACAGCCAGGGCACACCGAGGGACAGGCAGGGTACCCCCAGGGACACCTAGAGGACAGCCAGGGCCCCCCCAGGGACACCCAGGGCACCCTCAGGGACACCTAGGGGACAGCCAGGGCACCCTAAAGACAGCCAGGGCACCCCCAGAGACACCGAGGAGAAAGCCAGGGCACCCCCAGGGACATTTAGGGGACAGCCAGGGCACTCCAGGGACACCCAGGGCACCCCCAGGGACATTTAGGGGACAGACAGGGCACTCCAGGGACACCCAGGGCACCCCCAGGGACACCTAGGGGACAGCCAGGGCACCCCCAGGAACACCCAGGGCACCCCTAGGGACACCAAGGGGACAGCCAGGGCACCCCAGGGAAACCCAGGGCACCCCCAGGGACACCTAGGGGACAGGCAGGGCACCCCCAGGGAAACCTAGGGCACCCCCAACGACACCTAGGGGACAGGCTGGGCACCCCCAGGGACACCTAGGAAACAGGCAGGGCACCCCCAGGGACACCGAGGGGAAAGCCAGGGCACCCACAGGGACATTTAGGGGACAGCCAGGGCACTCCAGGGACACCCAGGTCACCCAGAGGGACACCTAGGGGACAGACAGGACACCCCCAGGGACACCTAGAGGACAGGCAGGGCACCCCCAGGGCCCCCCAGGGTCATTCAGGGCTCCCCCAGGGACACCAAGGGGACAGCCAGAACACCCCAAGGAAAGCCAGGGCACCCCCTGGGACACCAAGGGGACAGGCAGGGCACCCCCAGGGACACCGAGGGGAAAGCCAGGGCACCCCAGGGACACAAAGGTGTAGGCAGGACACCCCTAGAGACACCTAGGGGACAGCCAGGGCACCCCCAGGGACATTTAGGGGACAGCCAGGGCACTCCAGGGACACCCAGGGCAACCACAGGGACACCTAGGGGACAGCCAGGGCACCCCCAGGGACACCCAGGGAACCCCCAGGGACACCTAGGGCACCCCCAGGGACACCTAGGGGACAGCCAGGGCCCCCCCAGGGACACCTAGGCGACAGCCAGGGCACTCCCAGGGACACTCTGGGCACCCACAGGGACACCTTGGGGACAGCCAAGGCACCCTAGGGACACCCAGGGCACCCCCAGGGACACCTAGGGCACCCCCAGGGACACCTAGGGGACAGACAGGGCCCCCCCAGGGACACCTAGGGGACAGCCAGGCCACCCCCAGGGACAGGCAGGTCACCCCCAGGGACACCTAGGGGACAGCCAGGGCACCCTAAAGACAGCCAGGGCACCCCCAAGGACACCTAGGGGACAGGCAGGGCACCCCCAGGGACACCGAGGGGAAAGCCAGGGCACCCCCAGGGACACTACGGGGACAGCCAAGGAACTCCAGGGACAGCCAGGGCACCCCCAGGAACACCTAAGGGACACGCTGGGCACCCCCAGGGACACCAAGAGGACCCCCAGGGACACCGAGGGGACAGCCAGGGCACCCCAGGGACAGCGAGGGCACCCCCAGGGACACCTAGGGGACAGCCAGGGCAGCCCAGGGACACTCAGGGCACCCCCAGGGAAACCTACGGGACAGCCAGGGAACCCCAGGGACACGTACGGGACAGCCAGGGAACCCCACTGACACCCTGTGCACCCCCAGGGACACCCAGGGCCCCCCCAGGGACACCTAGGGGACAGCAAGGGAACCCCAGGGACACCCTAGGCACCCCCAGGGACACCTAGGGGACAGCCAGGGCACCCCAGGGACACCCAGGGCACGCCCAGGGACACCTAGGGGACAGGCAGGGCACACCCAGGGACACCCAGGGCACCCCCAACGACACCTAGGGGACAGGCAGGGCACACCCAGAGACACCTAGGGGACAGGCAGGGCACCCCCAGGGACACCGAGGAAAAAGCCAGGGCACTCCCAGGGACATTTAGGGGACAGCCAGGGCACTCCAGGGACACCCAGGGCACCCCCACGGACACCTAGGGGACAGCCAGGGCAACCCCAGGGACACCTAGGGGATAGCCAGGGCACCCCCAGGGACACCTAGAGGACAGGCAGGGCACCCCCAGGGCACCCCAGGGACACCCAGGTCACCCCCAGGGACACCTAGGGGACAGCCAGGGCACCCCAGGCACACCCAGGGCACCCCCAGGGACACCTAGGGGACAGCCACGGCACCCTAGGGACAGACAGGGCACGCCCAGGGACACCGAGGGGACAGGCAGGGCACCCCCAGAGACAATGAGGGCACAGCCAGGGCACCCTAGGGACAGCCAAGGCACCCCCAGAGACACCGAGGGCACAGCCAGGTTACCCTGGGGACAGCCAGGGCACCCCCAGGGACACCTAGGGGACAGGCAGGGCACCCCCAGGGCACCCCAGGGACACCCAGGGCTCCCCCAGGGACACCAAGGGGACAGCCAGGGCACCCTAGGGACACCAAGGGGACAGCCAGGGCACCCCCAGCGACACCTAGGGGACAGCCAGGGCACCTCAGGTACACCCACGGCACCCCCTGGGACACCAAGGGGACAGGCAGGGCACCCCCAGGGACACCGAGGGGAAAGCCAGGGCACCCGCAGGGACACCTAGGGGAAGGCAGGACTCCCCAAAGACACCTAGGGGACAGCCAGGGCACCCCCAGGGACATTTAGGGGACAGCTAGGGCACTCCAGGGACACCCAGGGCATCCCCAGGGACATTTAGGGGACAGCCAGGGCACTCCAGGGACACCCAGGGCACCCCCAGGGACACCTAGGGGACAGCCAGGGCACCCCCAGGGACACCCAGGGAACGCCCAGGGACACCTAGGGGACAGGCAGGGAACCCCCAGGGACACCTAGGGGACAGCCAGGGCCCCCCCAGGGACACCCAGGGCACCCCCAGGGACACCTAGGCAACAGCCAGGGCACCCTAGGGACAGACAGGGCACCCCCAGGGACCCCGAGGGCACAGCCCGGGCCCCCCCAGGCACACCCAGGGCACCCCCAGGGACACCTAGGGGACAGCCAGGGCACCCTAGGGACAGCCAGGGCACCCCCAGGGACAGCTAGGGGACAGCAAGGGTACCCCCAGGGACACCTAAGGGACACCCTGGGCACCCCCAGGGACACCAAGGGGACACCCAGGGACACCTAGGGGACAGCCAGGGCAACCAAGGGACAGCGAAGGCACCCCCAGGGACACCTAGGGGACAGCCAGGGAACCCGAGGGACAGCCAGTGCACCCCCAGGGACACCTAGAGGACAGCCAGGGTACCCCCAGGGACACCTAGGGGACAGGCGGGGCACCCCCAGGGACACCTAGGGGACAGCCAGGGAACCCGAGGGACAGCCAGGGCACCCCCAGGGACACCTAGGGCACAGCCAGGGCACCCTAGGGACAGCCAGGGCACCCCCAGGGACACCTCGGGCACAGCCAGGGCACCCTAGGGACAGCCAGGGCACCCCCAGGGACACCGAGGGCACAGCCAGGGCACCCCCAGGGACACCTAGGGGACAGGCATGGCACCCCCAGAGACCCCTAGGGGACAGCCAGGGCCCCCCCAGGGACACCAAGGGCATAGCCAGGGCACCCTAGGGACACCATGGGCACCCCCAGGGACACCTAGGGCACAACCAGGGCACCCTAGGGACAGACAGGGCAGCCTCAGGGACACCGAGGGCACAGTCAGGGCACCACCAGGGACACTACGGGGACAGCCAAGGAACTCCAGGGACAGCCAGGGCACCCCCAGGAACACCTAAGGGACACGCTGGGCACCCCCAGGGACACCAAGAGGACCCCCAGGGACACCGAGGGGACAGCCAGGGCACCCCAGGGACAGCGAGGGCACCCCCAGGGAAACCTACGGGACAGCCAGGGAACCCCAGGGACACGTACGGGACAGCCAGGGAACCCCACTGACACCCTGTGCACCCCCAGGGACACCCAGGGCCCCCCCAGGGACACCTAGGGGACAGCAAGGGAACCCCAGGGACACCCTAGGCACCCCCAGGGACACCTAGGGGACAGCCAGGGCACCCCAGGGACACCCAGGGCACGCCCAGGGACACCTAGGGGACAGGCAGGGCACACCCAGAGACACCTAGGGGACAGGCAGGGCACCCCCAGGGACACCGAGGGGAAAGCCAGGGCACTCCCAGGGACATTTAGGGGACAGCCAGGGCACTCCAGGGACACCCAGGGCACCCCCAGGGACACCTAGGGGACAGCCACGGCACCCTAGGGACAGCCAGGGCACCCCCAGGGACACCGAGGGGACAGGCAGGGCACCCCCAGAGACACCGAGGGCACAGCCAGGGCACCCTAGGGACAGCCAGGGCACCCCCAGAGACACCGAAGGCACAGCCAGGTTACCCTGGGGACAGCCAGGGCACCCCCAGGGACACCTAGGGGACAAGCAGGGCACCCCCAGGGCACCCCAGGGACACCCAGGGCTCCCCCAGGGACACCAAGGGGACAGCCAGGGCACCCCAGGGACACCAAGGGGACAGCCAGGGCACCCCCAGGGACACCTAGGGGACAGCCAGGGCACCCCAGGTACACCCACGGCACCCCCTGGGACACCAAGGGGACAGGCAGGGCACCCCCAGGGACACCGAGGGGAAAGCCAGGGCACCCCCAGGTACACCTAGGGGAAGGCAGGACTCCCCCAGGGACACCTAGGGGACAGCCAGGGCACCCCCAGGGACATTTAGGGGACAGCTAGGGCACTCCAGGGACACCCAGGGCATCCCCAGGGACATTTAGGGGACAGCCAGGGCACTCCAGGGACACCCAGGGCACCCCCAGGGACACCTAGGGGACAGCCAGGGCACCCCCAGGGACACCCAGGGAACGCCCAGGGACGCCTAGGGGACAGCCAGGGCGTCCCCGGGGACACCCAGGGCAACCCCAGGGACACCTAGAGGACAGCCAGGGCACCCCGAGGGACACCAGGGCACCCTCAGGGACACCTAGGGGACAGCCAGGGCACCCCAGGGACAGCCAGGGCACCCCCAGGGACACCTAGGGGACAGCCAGGGCCCCCCCAGGGACACCTAGGGGACAGCTAGGGCACGCTAGGGACACCCAGGGCACCCCCAGGGACACCTAGGAGACAGCCATGGCACCCTAGGGACAGCCAGGGCACCCCCAGAGACAGCGAGGGCACAGCCAGGGCACCCTAGGGACAGCCAGGGCACCCCCAGGGACACCTAGGGGACAGGCAGGGCACCCCCAGGGACACTGACGGGACAGCCAGGGCACCCCCAGAGACCCCTAGGGGTCAGCCAGGGACCCCCTAGGGACACTCTGGGCACCCCAAGGGACACCTTGGGGTCAGCCAGGGCACCCCAGGGACACCCAGGGCACCCCCAGGGACACAGAGGGGACAGCCAGGGCACCCCCAGGGACACCTAGGGCAAGGCAGGACACCCCCAGGGACACCTAGGGGACAGCCAGGGCACCTCCAGGGACAGCCAGGGTACCCCCAGGGACACCTTGGGACAGTCAGGGCACCCCAGGGACACCTAAGGGACAGCCAGGGCACCCTAGGGACAGCCAGGGCGCCCCGAGGGACACCTAAGTGACAGCCAGGGCACCCCAGGGACATCGAGGGACAGCCAGGAACCCCCTGGGACAGCCAGCTCACCCCCACGGCCGCCTCCACCTCCAGGAGCTATCAAAATCCTCCTCAGGTTCTTTGATGCCTCAAATACGCCGCCCAAACCTCCCGAATACCCCCTAAAGCACCCAAAACAGCCCCCAGGACTCCCCCCAGACCCCCCACAACCCAAAAACCCCCTCCACGACAACTCAGGACCCCCAGGATCCCCCCAAATCCGCGCCCCCCTCACCCTGAGGTCCCGTTTGAGCCGCTCCACGTTGCGGACAGGCACCAGCTCATCAAGCCCCAAGCACCAACACCTGCGGGACTGGGATGGACTGAGAGCACTGGGAGGGTGACCAGAGAAACCTGGGATGGACAAAGAGTGGACTGGGATGAACTGGGATGAACTGGCAGGCGTGTGGGGGTCCATGGTGGCCACTCGGTGCCTTACTGGTCTATACTGGGACGGGTCGGATGGCCCCAGGGGAGGGGGGTGAGGCCACAATGGTCCAGACTGGGAGGGGAGTCACCATGGCGCCGGAGGCGGAGTCGAGGATACGAGCGAGGCAGGGACACCTAGGGGACAGGCAGGGCAACCCAGGGACACCAGGGCCCCCCCAGGGACACCAAGGGGACAGCCAGGGCCGCCCCAGGGACACCCAGGGCACCCCCAGGGACACCTAGGGGACAGCCAGGGAACCCCAGGGACACCCTGTGCACCCCCAGGGACCCACAGGGCACCCACAGGGACACCTAGGGGACAGCCAGGGCCCCCCCAGGGACACCTAGGGGACAGCCAAGGCCCCCCCAGGAACACCCAGGGCACCCCCAGGGACACCTAGGGGACAGCCAGGGCCCCCCCAGGGACACCCAGGGCACCCCCAGGGACATCTAGGGGACAGCCAGGGCCCCGCCAGGGACACCTAGGGGACAGACAGGGAACCCCAGGGACACCCTGTGCACGCCCAGGGACACCCAGGGCACACCCAGGGACACCTAGGGGACAGCCAGGGCACCCCCGGGACAGCGAGGGCACCCCCAGGGACACCTAGGGGACCTCCAGGGAACCCCAGGGACACGTACGGGACAGCCAGGGAACCGCACTGACACCCTGTGCACCCCCAGGGACACCCAGGGCCCCCTCAGGGACACCTAGGGGACAGCCAGGGAACCCCAGGGACACCCTGGGCACCCCCAGGGACACCTAGGGGACAGCCAGGGTCCCCCCAGGGACACCTAGGGGACAGCCAGGGCACTCCAGGGACAGCCAGGACAGCCCCAGGGACACCTAAAGGACAGCCAGGGCACCCCCAGGGACACCAGGGCACCCCCAGGGCACCCCAGGGACCCACAGGGCACCCCCAGGGACACCTAGAGCACCCCCAGGGACACCTAGGGGAAGGCAGGACACCCCCAGGGACACCTAGGGCACAGGTAGGGCACCCCCAGGGACACCGAGGGGACAGGCAGGGCACGCCCAGGGACATCTAGGGGACAGGCAGGGCACCCCCAGGGACACCGAGGGGACAGCCAGGGCCCCCCCAGAGACACCAAGGGGACAGGCAGGGCACCCCCCAGGGACACCGAGGGGACAGCCAGGGCCCGCCCAGTGACACCTAGGGGACAGGCAGGGCAACCCCAGGGACACCTAGGGGACAGCCAGGGCACCCCACGGACACCAAGGGGACAGCCAGGGCACCCCCAGGGACACCTAGGGGACAGCCAGGGCACCCCAGGGACACCAAGGGGACAGCCAGGGCACCCCCAAGGACACCGAGGGGACAGCCAGGGCACTCCAGGGACAGCCAGGGCACCCCCAGGTACACCATGGCACCCCCAGGGCACCCCAGGGACCCACAGGGCACCCCCAGGAACACCAAGGGGACAGGCAGGACACCCTGGGGACACCAAGGGGACAGCCAGGGCACTCCCAGGGACACCAAGGGGACATCCAGAGCACCCCAGAGACAGCCAGTGTACCCCCAGGGACAGCTAGGGGACAGCAAGGGCACTCCCAGGGATACCTAAGGGACACCCTTGGCACCCCCAGGGACACCAAGGGGACCCCCAGGGACACCTAGGGGACAGCCAGGGCACCCCAGGGACATCCAGGACACCCCCAGGGACACCTACGGGACAGCCAGGGTACGCCAGGGACACCCTGGGCACCCCCAGGGACACCCAGGGCCCCCCCCAGGGACACCTAGGGCAAAGCCAGGGCACCCTAGGGACAGCCAGGGCACCCCCAGGGACACCAAGGGCACAGCCAGGGCACCCTAGGGACAGCCAGGGCACCACCAGGGACACCGAGGGCACAGCCAGGGCACCCCCAGGGACACCTAGGGGACAGGCAGGGCACCCCCAGGGACACCTAGGGGACAGCAAGGGCACCCCCAGGGCCACGTAGGGGACCTCCAGGGCACCCCCAGGGACACCAAGGGAACAGCCAGGGACACCTAGGGGACAGCCAGGGCTCCCCCAGAGACCCCTAGGGGACAGCCAGGGCACTCCTAGGGACACTCTGGGCACCCCCAGGGACATCTTGGGGACAGCCAGGGCACCCTAGGGACACCCAGGGCACCCCCAGGGACACCTAGGGGACAGCCAGGGCACCCTAGAGCAGCCAGGGCACCCCCAGGGACACCTACAGCACCCCAGGGACACCTAGGGGACTGCCAGGGCACCCCAGGGAAATGCAGGGAACCCCCAGGAACACCTAGGGGACAGCCAGGGCACCCCCAGGGACACCTAGGGGACAGCCAGGGCACCCCCAGGGACACGTAGAAAACAGCCAGGGCACCCTAGGGACAGGCAGGGCACCCCCAGGGACACCTAGGGGACAGCCAGGGCCCCCACAAGGACACCTAGGGGAAAGGCAGGGCACCCCCAGGGACACCTAGGGAACAGCCAGGGCACCCCCAGGGACACGTAGAGGACAGCCAGGGCACCCCAGGGACACCGAGGGGACAGGCAGGGCACCCCAGGGACACCTAGGGGACAGCCAGGGCACCCTAGGGACAGCCAGGGCACCCCCTGGGCCACCTAGGGAACAGCCAGGGCACCCCAGGGACACCCAGGGCACCCCCAGGGACACCTAGGGGACAGCCAGGGCACCCCCAGGGACACCTAGAGAACAGCCAGGGCACCCTAGGGACAGCCAGGGCACCCCCAGGGACACCGAGGGCACAGCCAGGGCACCCCCAGGGACACCTAGGGGACAGGCATGGCACCCCCAGAGACTCCTAGGGGACAGCCAGGGCCCCCCCAGGGACACCAAGGGCATAGCCAGGGCACCCTAGGGACACCATGGGCACCCCCAGGGACACCTAGGGCACAACCAGGGCACCCTAGGGACAGACAGGGCAGCCTCAGGGACACCGAGGGCACAGTCAGGGCACCACCAGGGACACCAAGGGGACAGCCAGGGAACTCCAGGGACAGCCAGGGCACCCCCAGGAACACCTAAGGGACACGCTGGGCACCCCCAGGGACACCAAGAGGACCCCCAGGGACACCTAGGGGACAGCCAGGGCACCCCAGGGACACCGAGGGCTCCCCCAGGGACACCTAGGGGACAGCCAGGGCAGCCCAGGGACACTCAGGGCACCCCCAGGGAAACCTAGGGGACAGCCAGGGAACCCCAGGGACACGTACAGGACAGCCAGGGAACCCCACTGACACCCTGTGCACCCCTAGGGACACCCAGGGCCCCCCACAGGGACACCTAGGGGACAGCCAGGGAACCCCAGGGGACACCCAGGGCACCCCCAGGGACACCTACGTGACAGCCAGGGCACCCCCAGGGACACCCAGGGCACCCCCAGGGACACCTAGGGGACAGCCAGGGCACCCCAGGGACACCCAGGGCACCCTCAGGGACACCTAGGGGACCTCCAGGGAACCCCAGTGACACCCTGTGCACCCCCAGGGACACCCAGGGCACCCCCAGGGACACCTAGGGGACAGCCAGGGCACGCCAGGGACACCCTGGGCACCCCCAGGGACACCCAGGGCCCCCCCAGGGACACCTAGGGCACAGCCAGGGCACCCTAGGGACAGCCAGGGCACCCCCAGGGACACCAAGGGCACAGCCAGGGCACCCTAGGGACAGCCAGGGCACCCCCAGGACACCTAGGGCACAGCCAGGGCACCCTAGGGACAGCAAGGGCACCACCAGGGACACCGAGGGCATAGCCAGGGCACCCCCAGGGACACCTAGGGGACAGGCAGGGCACCCCCAGGGACACCTAGGGGACAGCCAGGGCACCCCCAGGGCCACGTAGGGGACCTCCAGGGCACCCCCAGGGACACCAAGGGAACAGCCATAGACACCTAGGGGACAGCCAGGGCACCCCCAGGGCCACCTAGAGCATAGCCAGGGCACCCCAGGGACACCCAGGGCACCCCCAGGGACACCTAGGGGACAGCCAGGGTACGCCAGGGACACCCTGGGCACCCCCAGGGACACCCAGGGCCCCCCCAGGGACACCTAGGGCAAAGCCAGGGGACCCTAGGGACAGCCAGGGCACCCCCAGGGACACCAAGGGCACAGCCAGGGCACCCTAGGGACGGCCAGGGCACCAGCAGGGACACCGAGGGCACAGTCAGGGCACCACCAGGGACACCAAGGGGACAGCCAGGGAACTCCAGGGACAGCCAGGGCACCCCCAGGAACACCTAAGGGACACGCTGGGCACCCCCAGGGACACCAAGAGGACCCCCAGGGACACCTAGGGGACAGCCAGGGCACCCCAGGGACAGCGAGGGCTCCCCCAGGGACACCTAGGGGACAGCCAGGGCAGCCCAGGGACACTCAGGGCACCCCCAGGGAAACCTAGGGGACAGCCAGGGAACCCCAGGGACACGTACGGGACAGCCAGGGAACCCCACTGACACCCTGTGCACCCCTAGGGACACCCAGGGCCCCCCCAGGGACACCTAGGGGACAGCCAGGGAACCCCAGGGACACCCAGGGCACCCCCAGGGACACCTACGTGACAGCCAGGGCACCCCCAGGGACACCCAGGGCACCCCCAGGGACACCTAGGGGACAGCCAGGGCACCCCAGGGACACCCAGGGCACCCCCAGGGACACCTAGGGGACAGCCAGGGCACGCCAGGGACACACTGGGCACCCCCAGGGACACCCAGGGCCCCCCCAGGGACACCTAGGGCACAGCCAGGGCACCTTAGGGACAGCCAGGGCACCCCCAGGGACACCAAGGGCACAGCCAGGGCACCCTAGGGACAGCCAGGGCACCCCCAGGACACCTAGGCCACAGCCAGGGCACCCTAGGGACAGCAAGGGCACCCCCAGGGACACCGAGGGCACAGCCA
This sequence comes from Chamaea fasciata, assembly GCF_029207755.1. Lineage (NCBI taxonomy): Eukaryota > Metazoa > Chordata > Aves > Passeriformes > Sylviidae > Chamaea > Chamaea fasciata. The sequence goes on from NW_027094690.1 coordinate 47,638, forward strand.
GGGCACCTCCAGGGACACCTAGGGGACAGGCATGGCACCCCCAGGGACACCTAGGGGACAGCAAGGGCACCCCCAGGGCCACGTAGGGGACCTCCAGGGCACCCCCAGGGACACCAAGGGAACAGCCCGGGACACCTAGGGGACAGCCAGGGCACCCCCAGGGCCACCTAGAGCATAGCCAGGGCATTCCAGGGACACCCAGGGCACCCCCAGGGACACCTAGGGGACAGCCAGGGCACTCCCAGGGACACTCTGGGCACCCCCAGGGACACCTTGGGGACAGTCAGGGCACCCTAGGGACACCCAGGGCACCCCCAGGGACACCTAGGGGACAGCCAGGGCACACTAGGGACAGCCAGGGCACCCCCAGGGACACCTAGGGCACCCCAGGGACACCTAGGGGACAGCCAGGGCACCCCAGGGACACGCAGGGAACCCCCAGGAACACCTAGGGGACAGCCAGGGCACCCCCAGGCACACCTAGGGGACAGCCAGAGCACCCCCAGGGACACCTAGGGCACCCCAGGGACACCTAGGGGACAGCCAGGGCAGCCCAGGGACACTCAGGGCACCCCCAGGGAAACCTAGGGGACAGCCAGGGAACCCCAGGGACACGTACGGGACAGCCAGGGAACCCCACTGACACCCAGGGCACCCCCAGGGACACCCAGGGCCCCCCCAGGGACACCTAGGGGACAGCCAGGGAACGCCAGGGACACCCAGGGCACCCCCAGGGACACCTACGTGACAGCCAGGGCACCCCCAGGGACACCCAGGGCACCCCCAGGGACACCTACGGGACAGCCAGGGCACGCCAGGGACACCCGGGGCACCCCCAGGGACACCCAGGGCCCCCGCAGGGACACCTAGGGGGCAGCCAGGGCACCCCGAGGGACAGGCAGGGCACCCCCAGGGACACCTAGAGGACAGCCAGGGCCCCCCCAGGGACACCCAGGGCACCCCCAGGGACACCTAGGGGACAGCCAGGGCACCCCAGGCACACCCAGGGCAACCCCAGGGACACCTAGGGGACAGCCAGGGCACCCCCAAGGACACCTAGGGGACAGGCATGGAACCCCCAGGGACACCTAAGGGACACGCTGGGCACCCCCAGGGACACCAAGAGGACCCCCAGGGACACCTAGGGGACAGCCAGGGCACCCCAGGGACAGCGAGGGCTCCCCACGGGACACCTAGGGGACAGCCAGGGCAGCCCAGGGACACTCAGGGCACCCCCAGGGAAACCTAGGGGACAGCCAGGGAACCCCAGGGACACGTACGGGACAGCCAGGGAACCCCACTGACACCCTGTGCACCCCTAGGGACACCCAGGGCCCCCCCAGGGACACCTAGGGGACAGACAGGGAACCCCAGGGACACCCAGGGCACCCCCAGGGACACCTACGTGACAGCCAGGGCACCTCCAGGGACACCCAGGGCACCCCTAGGGACACCTAGGGGACAGCCAGGGCACCCCAGGGACACCCAGGGCACCCCCAGGGACACCTAGGGGACCTCCAGGGAACCCCAGTGACACCCTGTGCACCCCCAGGGACACCCAGGGCACCCCCAGGGACACCTAGGGGACAGCCAGGGCACGCCAGGGACACCCTGGGCACCCCCAGGGACACCCAGGGCCCCCCCAGGGACACCTAGGGCACAGCCAGGGCACCCTAGGGACAGCCAGGGCACCCCCAGGGACACCAAGGGCACAGCCAGGGCACCCTAGGGACAGCCAGGGCATCCCCAGGACACCTAGGGAACAGCCAGGGCACCCTAGGGACAGCAAGGGCACCCCCAGGGACACCGAGGGCACAGCCAGGGCACCCCCAGGGACACCTAGGGGACAGGCAGGGCACCCCCAGGGACACCTAGGGGACAGCAAGGGCACCCCCAGGGCCACGTAGGGGACCTCAAGGGCACCCCCAGGGACACCAAGGGAACAGCCAGGGACACCTAGGGGACAGCCAGGGCACCCCCAGGGCCACCTAGGGCATAGCCAGGGCACCCCAGGGACACCCAGGGCACCCCCAGGGACACCTAGGGGACAGCCAGGGCACTCCCAGGGACACTCTGGGCACCCCCAGGGACACCTTGGGGACAGTCAGGGCACCCTAGGGACACCCAGGGCACCCCCAGGGATACCTAGGGGACAGCCAGGGCACACTAGGGACAGCCAGGGCACCCCCAGGGACACCTAGGGCACCCCAGGGACACCTAGGGGACAGCCAGGGGACCCCAGGGACACGCAGGGAACCCCCAGGAACACCTAGGGGTCAGCCAGGTCACCCCCAGGGACACCTAGGGGACAGCCAGAGCACCCCCAGGGACACCTAGGGCACCCCAGGGACACCTAGGGGACAGCCAGGGCAGCCCAGGGACACTCAGGGCACCCCCAGGGAAACCTAGGGGACAGCCAGGGAACCCCAGGGACACGTACGGGACAGCCAGGGAACCCCACTGACACCCTGTGCACCCCCAGGGACACCCAGGGCCCCCCCAGGGACACCTAGGGGACAGCCAGGGAACGCCAGGGACACCCAGGGCACCCCCAGGGACACCTACGTGACAGCCAGGGCACCCCCAGGGACACCCAGGGCACCCCCAGGGACACCTAGGGGACAGCCAGGGCACCCCAGGGACACCCAGGGCACCCCCAGGGACACCTGGGGGACATCCAGGGAACTCCAGTCACACCCTGTGCACCCCCAGGGACATCCAGGGCACCCCCAGGGACACCTACGGGACAGCCAGGGCACGCCAGGGACACCCTGGGCACCCCCAGGGACACCTAGGGCAAAGCCAGGGCACCCTAGGGACAGCCAGGGCACCCCCAGGGACACAAAGGGCACAGCCAGGGCACCCTAGGGACAGCCAGGGCACCCCCAGGACACCTAGGGCACAGCCAGGGCACCCTAGGGACAGCCAGGGCACCCCCAGGGACACCGAGGGCACAGCCAGGGCACCCCCAGGGACACCTAGGGGACAGGCATGGCACCCCCAGGGACACCTAGGGGACAGCAAGGGCACCCCCAGGGCCACGTAGGGGACCTCCAGGGCACCCCCAGGGACACCTAGGGAACAGCCAGGGACACCTAGGGGACAGCCAGGGCACCCCCAGGGCCACCCTGAGCATAGCCAGGGCAACCCAGGGACACCCAGGGCACCCCCAGGGACACCTAGGGGACAGCCAGGGCACCCCCAGAGACCCCTAGCGGACAGCCAGGGCACTCCCAGGGACACTCTGGGCACCCCCAGGGACACCTTGGGGACAGTCAGGGCACCCTAGGGACACCCAGGGCACCCCCAGGGACACCTAGGTGACAGCCAGGGCACACTAGGGACAGCCAGGGCACCCCCAGGGACACCTAGGGCACCCCAGGGACACCTAGGGGACAGCCAGGGCACCCCAGGGACACGCAGGGAACCCCCAGGAACACCTAGGGGACAGCCAGGGCACCCCCAGGGACACCTAGGGGACAGCCAGGGCACCCCCAGGGACACCTAGGGCACCCCAGGGACACCTAGGGGACAGCCAGGGCACCCTAGGGACAGGCAGGGCCCCCCCAGGGACACGTAGGGGACAGCCAGGGCACCCCAGGGACACCCAGGGCACCCCCAGGGACACCGAGGGGACAGCCAGGGCACCCTAGGGACAGCCAGGGCACCCCCAGGGACACCAAAGGGACAGGCAGGGCACCCCCAGGGACACCTAGGGGGACAGCCAGGGACCTCCCAGGGACACTCTGGGCACCCCAAGGGACACCTTGGGGTCAGCCAGGGCACCCCCGGGACACCCAGGGCACCCCCAGGGACACGGAGGGGACAGCCAGGGCCCCCCCAGGGACACCTAGGGCAAGGCAGGACAACCCCAGGGACACCTAGGGGACAGCTAGGGCACCCCCAGGGACACTGACAAGACAGACAGGGCACCCCAGGGACACTGACGAGACAGCCAGGGCACACCAGGGACACCTAGGGGGACAGGCAGGGCCCCCCCAGGGACACCCAGGGCACCCTCAGGGACACCTAGGGGGACAGCCAGGGCACCCCAGGCACACCCAGGGCAACCCCCAGGGACACCTAGGGGACAGCCAGTGCACACCCAGGGACACCTAGGTGACAGGCATGGAACCCCCAGGGACACCGAAGGGACAGGCAGGGCACCCCCAGGGGACACCTAGGGGGACAGCCAGGGGCCCCCCCAAGGACACCTAGGGGAAAGGCAGGGGCACCCCCAGGGGACACCGAGGGGGACAGCCAGGGCACCCCCAGGGACAGCCAGGGCACCGCCAGGGACACCCAGGGCACCCCCAGGGACACGTAGGGGACAGCCAGGGCACCCCAGGGACACCCTGGGCACCCCCAGGGACACCGAGGGGGACAGGCAGGGCACCCCAGGGACACCTAGGGGACAGCCAGGGCACCCTAGGGACAGCCAGGGCACCCCCCTGGGCCACCTAGGGAACAGCCAGGGCACCCCAGGGACACCCAGGGCACCCCCAGGGACACCTAGGGGACAGGCAGGGCACCCCCAGGGACACCTAGAGGACAGCCAGGGCCCCCCCAGGGACACCCAGGGCACCCCCAGGGACACCTAGGGGGACAGCCAGGGCACCCCAGGCACACCCAGGGCAACCCCAGGGACACCTACGGGGACAGCCAAGGCACCCCCAGGGACACCTAGGGGGACAGGCATGGAACCCCCAGGGGACACCTAAGGGACTGGCAGGGCACCCCCAGGGACACCTAGGGGACAGCCAGGGCCCCCCCAAGGACACCTAGGGGAAAGGCAGGGCACCCCCAGGGACACCTAGGGGACAGCCAGGGCACCCCCAGGGACACGTAGAGGACAGCCATGGCACCCCAGGGCCAGCAAGGGCACCCCCAGGGACACCCAGGGAACCCCCAGGGACACGTAGGGGACAGCCAGGGCGCCCCAGGGACACCCTGGGCACCCCCAGGGACACCGAGGGGACACGCAGGGCACCCCAGGGACACCTAGGGGACAGCCAGGGCACCCTAGGGACAGCCAGGGCACCCCCTGGGCCACCTAGGGAACAGCCAGGGGCACCCCAGGGACACGTAGGGGAAAGCCAGGGCACCCCAGGGACACCCAGGGCACCCCCAGGGACATCTAGGGGACAGCCAGGGCACCCCCAGGAACACCTAGAGGACAGCCAGGGCACCCTAGGGACAGCCAGGGCACCCCCAGGGACACCTAGAGGACAGCCTGGGCACCCTACGGACAGCGAGGGCACCCCCAGGGACACCTAGGGGACAGCCAGGGCACCCTAGGGACAGCCAGGGCACCCCCAGGGACACCAAGGGCACAGCCAGGGCACCCTAGGGACAGCCAGGGCACCCCCAGTGACACCTAGGCAACAGCCAGGGCAACCTAGGGACACCCAGGGCACCCCCAGGGACACCTAGGGGACAGCCAGGGCTTCCTAAGGGACACCCAGGGCACCCCCAGGGACGACTAGAGGACAGCCAGGGCACCCCAGGCACACCCAGGGCACCCCCAGGGACACCTAGGGGACAGCCAGGGGCACACTAGGGACAGCCAGGGCACCCCCAGGGACAGCTAGGGGACAGCAAGGGCACCCCCCAGGGACACCTAAGGGACACCCTGGGCACCCCCAGGGACACCAAGGGGACACCCAGGGACACCTAGGGGACAGCCAGGGCAACCAAGGGACAGCGAAGGCACCCCCAGGGACACCTAGGGGACAGCCAGGGAACCCGAGGGACAGCCAGGGCACCCCCAGGGACACCTAGAGGACAGCCAGGGCACCCCCAGGGACACCTAGGGGACAGGCGGGGCACCCCCAGGGACACCTAGGGGACAGCCAGGGAACCCGAGGGACAGCCAGGGCACCCCCAGGGACACCTAGGGCACAGCCAGGGCACCCTAGGGACAGCCAGGGCACCCCCAGGGACACCTCGGGCACAGCCAGGGCACCCTAGGGACAGCCAGGGGCACCCCCAGGGACACCGAGGGCACAGCCAGGGCACCCCCAGGGACACCTAGGGGACAGGCATGGCACCCCCAGAGACCCCTAGGGGACAGCCAGGGCCCCCCCAGGAACACCAAGGGCATAGCCAGGGCACCCTAGGGGACACCATGGGCACCCCCAGGGACACCTAGGGCACAACCAGGGCACCCTAGGGACAGACAGGGCAGCCTCAGGGACACCGAGGGCACAGTCAGGGCACCACCAGGGACACCACGGGGACAGCCAGGGAACTCCAGGGACAGCCAGGGCATGCCCAGGAACACCTAAGGGACACGCTGGGCACCCCCAGGGACACCAAGAGGACCCCCAGGGACACCGAGGGGACAGCCAGGGCACCCCAGGGACAGCGAGGGCACCCCCAGGGGACACCTAGGGGACAGCCAGGGCACCCCAGGGACACTCAGGGCACCCCCAGGGAAACCTACGGGACAGCCAGGGAGCCCCAGGGACACGTACGGGACAGCCAGGGAACCCCACTGACACCCTGTGCACCCCCAGGGACACCCAGGGCCCCCCCAGGGACACTTAGGGGACAGCAAGGGAACCCCAGGGACACCCTAGGCACCCCCAGGGACACCTAGGGGACAGCCAGGGCACCCCAGGGACACCCAGGGCACGCCCAGGGACACCTAGGGGACAGGCAGGGCACACCCAGGGACACCCAGGGCACCCCCAACGACACCTAGGGGACAGGCAGGGCACACCCAGAGACACCTAGGGGACAGGCAGGGCACCCCCAGGGACACCGAGGGGAAAGCCAGGGCACTCCCAGGGACATTTAGGGGACAGCCAGGGCACTCCAGGGACACCCAGGGCACCCCCAGGGACACCTAGGGGACAGCCAAGGCACCCCAAGGGACACCTAGGGGACAGCCAGGGCACCCCCAGGGACACCTAGAGGACAGGCAGGGCACCCCCAGGGCACCCCAGGGACACCCAGGTCACCCCCAGGGACACCTAGGGGACAGCCAGGGCACCCCAGGCACACCCAGCGCACCCCCAGGGACACCTAGGGGACAGCCACGGCACCCTAGGGACAGCCAGGGCACCCCCAGGGACACCGAGGGGACAGGCAGGGCACCCCCAGAGACACTGAGGGCACAGCCAGGGCACCCTAGGGACAGCCAGGGCACCCCCAGAGACACCGAGGGCACAGCAAGGTTACCCTGGGGACAGCCAGGGCACCCCCAGAGACACCTAGGGGACAGGCAGGGCGCCCCCAGGGCACCCCAGGGACACCCAGGGCTCCCCCAGGGACACCAAGGGGACAGCCAGGGCACCCCAGGGACACCAAGGGGACAGCCAGGGCACTCCCAGGGACACCTAGGGGACAGCCAGGGCACCCCAGGTACACCCACGGCACCCCCTGGGACACCAAGGGGACAGGCAGGGCACCCCCAGGGACACCTAGGGGACAGGCAGGGCACCCCCAGGGACACCTAGGGGACAGCAAGGGCACCCCCAGGGCCACGTAGGGGACCTCCAGGGCACCCCCAGGGATACCAAGGGAACAGCCAGGGACACCTAGGGGACAGCCAGGGCACCCCCAGGGCCACCTAGAGCATAGCCAGGGCACCCCAGGGACACCCAGGGCACCCCCAGGGACACCTAGGGGACAGCCAGGGCACCCCCAGAAACTCCTAGGGGACAGCCAGGGCACTCCCAGGGACACTTTGGGCACCCCCAGGGACACCTTGGGGACAGTCAGGGCACCCTAGGGACACCCAGGGCACCCCCAGGGACACCTAGGGGACAGCCAGGGCACACTAGGGACAGCCAGGGCACCCCCAGGGACACCTAGCGCACCCCAGGGACACCTAGGGGAAAGCCAGGGCACCCCAGGGACACGCAGGGAACCCCCAGGAACACCTAGGGGACAGCCAGGGCACCCCCAGGGACACCTAGGGGACAGCCAGGGCACCCCCAGGGACACCTAGGGCACCCCAGGGACACCTAGGGGACAGCCAGGGCACCCTAGGGACAGGCAGGGCAATCCCAGGGACACCTAGGGGACAGCCAGGGCCCCCCCAGGGACACGTAGGGGACAGCCAGGGCACCCCAGGGACACCCAGGGCACCCCCAGGGACACCGAGGGGACAGCCAGGGCACCCTAGGGACAGCCAGGGCACCCCCAGGGACACCAAAGGGACAGGCAGGGCACCCCCAGGGACACCTAGGGGACAGCCAGGGCACCCCCAGGGGACACTGACAAGACAGCCATGGCACCTCAGGGACACTGACGAGACAGCCAGGGCACACCAGGGACACCTAGGGGACAGGCAGGGCCCCCCCAGGGACACCCAGGGCACCCACAGGGACACCTAGGGGACAGCCAGGGCACCCCAGGCACACCCAGGGCAACCCCAGGGACACCTAGGGGACAGCCAGGGCACACCCAGGGACACCTAGGGGACAGGCATGGAACCCCCAGGGACACCTAAGGGACAGGCAGGGCACCCCCAGGGACACCTAGGGGGACAGCCAGGGCCCCCCCAAGGACACCTAGGGGAAAGGCAGGGCACCCCCCAGGGACACCGAGGGGGACAGCCAGGGCACCCCCAGGGACAGCCAGGGCACCGCCAGGGACACCCAGGGCACCCCCAGGGACACGTATGGGACAGCCAGGGCACCCCAGGGACACCCTGGGCACCCCCAGGGACACCGAGCGGACAGGCAGGGCACCCCAGGGACACCTAGGGGACAGCCAGGGCACCCTAGGGACAGCCAGGGCACCCCCTGGGCCACCTAGGGAACAGCCAGGGCACCCCAGGGACACCCAGGGCACCCCCAGGGACACCTAGGGGACAGGCAGGGCACCCCCAGGTACACCTAGAGGACAGCCAGGGCCCCCCCCAGGGACACTCAGGGCACCCCCAGGGACACCTAGGGGACAGCCAGGGCACCCCAGGCACACCCAGGGCAACCCCAGGGACACCTACGGGACAGCCAGGGCACCCCCAGGGACACCTAGGGGACAGGCATGGAACCCCCAGGGACACCTAAGGGACAGGCAGGGCACCCCCAGGGACACCTAGGGGACAGCCAGGGCCCCCCCAAGGACACCTAGGGGAAAGGCAGGGCACCCCCAGGGACACCTAGGGGACAGCCAGGGCACCCCCAGGGGGCAAACAACGTAGAGGACAGCCATGGCACCCCAGGGCCAGCCAGGGCACCCCCAGGGACACCCAGGGAACCCCCAGGGACACGTAGGGGACAGCCAGGGCGCCCCAGGGACACCCTGGGCACCCCCAGGGACACCGAGGGCACACGCAGGGCACCCCAGGGACACCTAGGGGACAGCCAGGGCACCCTAGGGACAGCCAGGGCACCCCCTGGGCCACCTAGGGAACAGCCAGGGCACCCCAGGGACACGTAGGGGAAAGCCAGGGGCACCCCAGGGACACCCAGGGCACCCCCAGGGACAACTAGGGGACAGCCAGGGCACCCTACGGACAGCGAGGGCACCCCCCAGGGACACCTAGGGCACAGCCAGGGCACCCTAGGGACAGCCAGGGCACCCCCAGGGACACCAAGGGCACAGCCAGGGCACCCTAGGGACAGCCAGGGCACTCCCAGGGACACCAAGGCAACAGCCAGGGCACCCTAGGGACAGCCAGGGCACCCCCAGGGACACCGAGGGCACAGCCCGGGCCCCCCCCAGGGACACTCAGGGCACCCCCAGGGACACCTTAGGGGGACAGGCAGGGCATCCCCAGGGGACACCCAGGGCACCCCCAGGGACGACTAGAGGATAGCCAGGGCACCCCAGGCACACCCAGGGCACCCCAGGGACACCTAGGGGACAGCCAGGGCACACTAGGGACAGCCAGGGCACCCCCAGGGACAGCTAGGGTACAGCAAGGGGCACCCCCAGGGACACCTAAGGGACACCCTGGGCACCCCCAGGGACACCAAGGGGACACCCAGGGGACACCTAGGGCACAACCAGGGCACCCTAGGGACAGACAGGGCAGCCTCAGGGGACACCGAGGGCACAGTCAGGGCACCACCAGGGACACCACGGGGACAGCCAGGGAACTCCAGGGACAGCCAGGGCACCCCCAGGAACACCTAAGGGACACGCTGGGCACCCCCAGGGACACCAAGAGGACCCCCAGGGACACCGAGGGGACAGCCAGGGCACCCCAGGGACAGCGAGGGCACCCCCAGGGACACCTAGGGGATAGCCAGGGCAGCCCAGGGACACTCAGGGCACCCCCAGGGAAACCTACGGGACAGCCAGGGAACCCCAGGGACACGTACGGGACAGCCAGGGAACCTCACTGACACCCTGTGCACCCCCAGGGACACCCAGGGCCCCCCCAGGGACACCTAGGGGACAGCAAGGGGAACCCCAGGGACACCCTAGGCACCCCCCAGGGACACCTAGGGGACAGCCAGGGCACCCCAGGGACACCCAGGGCACGCCCAGGGACACCTAGGGGACAGGCAGGGCACACCCAGGGACACCCAGGGTACCCCCAACGACACCTAGGGGACAGGCAGGGCACACCCAGAGACACCTAGGGGACAGGCAGGGCACCCCCAGGGACACCGAGGGGAAAGCCAGGGCACTCCCAGGGACATTTAGGGGACAGCCAGGGCACTCCAGGGACACCCAGGGCACCCCCAGGGACACCTAGGGGACAGCCAGGGCACCCCCAGGGACACCTAGGGGACAGCCAGGGCACCCCCAGGGACACCTAGAGGACAGGCAGGGCACCCCCAGGGCACCCCAGGGACACCCAGGTCACCCCCAGGGACACCTAGGGGACAGCCAGGGCACACCAGGGACACCCAGGGGCACCCCCAGGGACACCTAGGGGACAGCCACGGCACCCTAGGGACAGCCAGGGCAGCCCCAGGGACACCGAGGGGACAGGCAGGGCACCCCCAGAGACACTGAGGGCACAGCCAGGGCACCCTAGGGGACAGCCAGGGCACCCCCAGAGACACCGAGGGCACAGCCAGGTTACCCTGGGGTCAGCCAGGGCACCCCCCAGGGACACCTAGGGGACAGGCAGGGGCACCCCCAGGGCACCCCAGGGGACACCCAGGGCTCCCCCAGGGACACCAAGGGGGACAGCCAGGGCACCCCAGGGACACCAAGGGGACAGCCAGGGCACCCCCAGGGACACCTAGGGGACAGCCAGGGCACCCCAGGTACACTCACGGCACCCCCTGGGACACCAAGGGGACAGGCAGGGCACCCCCAGGGGACACCGAGGGGAAAGCTAGGGGCACCCCCAGGGACACCTAGGGGAAGGCAGGGACTCCCCCAGGGACACCTAGGGGGACAGCCAGGGCACCCCCAGGGACATTTAGGGGACAGCTAGGGGCACTCCAGGGGACACCCAGGGCACCCCCAGGGACACCTAGGGGACAGCCAGGGCACCCCCAGGGACACCCAGGGAACGCCCAGGGACACCTAGGGGACAGGCAGGGAACCCCCAGGGACACCTAGGGGACAGCAAGGGCACCCCCAGGGACACCTAAGGGACACCCTGGGCACCCCCAGGGACACCAAGGGGACACCCAGGGGACACCTAGGGGACAGCCAGGGCAACCAAGGGACAGCGAAGGCACCCCCAGGGACGCCTAGGGGACAGCCAGCGCGTTCCCCGGGGACACCCAGGGCACCCCCAGGGACACCTAGAGGACAGCCAGGGCACCCCGAGGGACACCAGGGCACCCCCAGGGACACCTAGGGGGACAGCCAGGGCACCCCAGGCACACCCAGGGCAACCCCAGGGACACCTAGGGGACAGCCAGGGCACCCCCAAGGACACCTAGGGGACAGGCATGGAACCCCCAGGGACACCTAAGGGACACGCTGGGCACCCCCAGGGACACCAAGAGGACCCCCAGGGACACCTAGGGGACAGCCAGGGCACCCCAGGGACAGCGAGGGGCTCCCCACGGGACACCTAGGGGGACAGCCAGGGCAGCCCAGGGACACTCAGGGCACCCCCAGGGAAACCTAGGGGACAGCCAGGGAACCCCAGGGACACGTACGGGACAGCCAGGGAACCCCACTGACACCCTGTGCACCCCTAGGGACACCCAGGGCCCCCCCAGGGACACCTAGGGGACAGACAGGGAACCCCAGGGACACCCAGGGCACCCCCAGGGACACCTACGTGACAGCCAGGGCACCTCCAGGGACACCCAGGGCACCCCTAGGGACACCTAGGGGACAGCCAGGGCACCCCAGGGACACCCAGGGCACCCCCAGGGACACCTAGGGGACCTCCAGGGAACCCCAGTGACACCCTGTGCACCCCCAGGGACACCCAGGGCACCCCCAGGGACACCTAGGGGACAGCCAGGGCACGCCAGGGACACCCTGGGCACCCCCAGGGACACCCCAGGGCCCCCCCAGGGACACCTAGGGCACAGCCAGGGCACCCTAGGGACAGCCAGGGCACCCCCAGGGACACCAAGGGCACAGCCAGGGCACCCTAGGGACAGCCAGGGCATCCCCAGGACACCTAGGGAACAGCCAGGGCACCCTAGGGACAGCAAGGGCACCCCCCAGGGACACCGAGGGGCACAGCCAGGGCACCCCCAGGGACACCTAGGGGACAGGCAGGGCACCCCCAGGGACACCTAGGGGACAGCAAGGGTACCCCCAGGGCCACGTAGGGGACCTCAAGGGCACCCCCAGGGACACCAAGGGAACAGCCAGGGACACCTAGGGGACAGCCAGGGCACCCCCAGGGCCACCTAGGGCATAGCCAGGGCACCCCAGGGACACCCAGGGCACCCCCAGGGACACCTAGGGGACAGCCAGGGCACTCCCAGGGGACACTCTGGGCACCCCCAGGGACACCTTGGGGACAGTCAGGGGCACCCTAGGGGACACCCAGGGCACCCCCAGGGATACCTAGGGGACAGCCAGGGCACACTAGGGGAACAAGGCCAGGGCACCCCCAGGGACACCTAGGGCACCCCAGGGACACCTAGGGGACAGCCAGGGGACCCCAGGGACACGCAGGGAACCCCCAGGAACACCTAGGGGACAGCCAGGGGCACCCCCAGGGACACCTAGGGGACAGCCAGAGCACCCCCAGGGACACCTAGGGCACCCCAGGGACACCTAGGGGGACAGCCAGGGCAGCCCAGGGACACTCAGGGCACCCCCAGGGAAACCTAGGGGACAGCCAGGGAACCCCAGGGGACACGTACGGGACAGCCAGGGAACCCCACTGACACCCTGTGCACCCCCCAGGGACACCCAGGGCCCCCCCAGGGACACCTAGGGGACAGCCAGGGGAACGCCAGGGACACCCAGGGCACCCCCAGGGACACCTACGTGACAGCCAGGGCACCCCCAGGGACACCCAGGGCACCCCCAGGGACACCTAGGGGACAGCCAGGGCACCCCAGGGACACCCAGGGGCACCCCCCAGGGGACACCTAGGGGACTTCCAGGGAACTCCAGTCACACCCTGTGCATCCCCAGGGACATCCAGGGCACCCCCAGGGACACCTACGGGACAGCCAGGGCACGCCAGGGGACACCCTGGGCACCCCCAGGGACACCTAGGGCAAAGCCAGGGCACCCTAGGGACAGCCAGGGCACCCCCAGGGACACCAAGGGCACAGCCAGGGCACCCTAGGGGACAGCCAGGGCACCCCCAGGACACCTAGGGCACAGCCAGGGCACCCTAGGGACAGCCAGGGCACCCCCAGGGGACACCGAGGGCACAGCCAGGGCACCCCCAGGGACACCTAGGGGGACAGGCATGGCACCCCCCAGGGACACCTAGGGGGACAGCAAGGGCACCCCCAGGGGCCACGTAGGGGACCTCCAGGGCACCCCCAGGGACACCTAGGGAACAGCCAGGGGACACCTAGGGGGACAGCCAGGGGCACCCCCAGGGCCACCCTGAGCATAGCCAGGGCAACCCAGGGGACACCCAGGGCACCCCCAGGGACACCTAGGGGACAGCCAGGGCACCCCCCAGAGACCCCTAGGGGACAGCCAGGGCACTCCCAGGGACACTCTGGGCACCCCCAGGGACACCTTGGGGACAGTCAGGGCACCCTAGGGGACACCCAGGGCACCCCCAGGGACACCTAGGTGACAGCCAGGGCACACTAGGGACAGCCAGGGCACCCCCAGGGACACCTAGGGCACCCCAGGGACACCTAGGGGACAGCCAGGGCACCCCAGGGGACACGCAGGGAACCCCCAGGAACACCTAGGGGGACAGCCAGGGCACCCCCAGGGACACCTAGGGGACAGCCAGGGCACCCCCAGGGACACCTAGGGCACCCCAGGGACACCTAGGGGGACAGCCAGGGCACCCTAGGGGACAGGCAGGGGCCCCCCCCAGGGACACGTAGGGGGACAGCCAGGGCACCCCCAGGGACACCCAGGGCACCCCCAGGGGACACCGAGGGGACAGCCAGGGCACCCTAGGGACAGCCAGGGCACCCCCAGGGACACCAAAGGGGACAGGCAGGGCACCCCCAGGGACACCTAGGGGACAGCCAGGGACCTCCCAGGGGACACTCTGGGCACCCCAAGGGACACCTTGGGGTCAGCCAGGGCACCCCCGGGACACCCAGGGCACCCCCAGGGACACGGAGGGGGACAGCCAGGGCCCCCCCAGGGACACCTAGGGCAAGGCAGGACAACCCCAGGGACACCTAGGGGACAGCTAGGGCACCCCCCAGGGACACTGACAAGACAGACAGGGCACCCCAGGGACACTGACGAGACAGCCAGGGCACACCAGCGACACCTAGGGGACAGGCAGGGCCCCCCCAGGGACACCCAGGGCACCCCCAGGGACACCTAGGGGACAGCCAGGGCACCCCAGGCACACCCAGGGCAACCCCAGGGACACCTAGGGGACAGCCAGGGCACACCCAGGGACACCTAGGTGACAGGCATGGAACCCCCAGGGACACCGAAGGGACAGGCAGGGCACCCCCAGGGACACCTAGGGGACAGCCAGGGCCCCCCCAAGGACACCTAGGGGAAAGGCAGGGCACCCCCAGGGGACACCGAGGGGACAGCCAGGGCACCCCCAGGGACAGCCAGGGCACCGCCAGGGACACCCAGGGCACCCCCAGGGACACGTAGGGGACAGCCAGGGCACCCCAGGGACACCCTGGGCACCCCCAGGGACACCGAGGGGACAGGCAGGGCACCCCAGGGACACCTAGGGGACAGCCAGGGCACCCTAGGGACAGCCAGGGCACCCCCCTGGGCCACCTAGGGAACAGCCAGGGCACCCCAGGGGACACCCAGGGCACCCCCAGGGACACCTAGGGGGACAGGCAGGGGCACCCCCCAGGGACACCTAGAGGACAGCCAGGGCCCCCCCCAGGGACACCCCAGGGCACCCCCAGGGGACACCTAGGGGACAGCCAGGGCACCCCAGGCACACCCAGGGCAACCCCAGGGACACCTACGGGACAGCCAAGGCACCCCCAGGGACACCTAGGGGACAGGCATGGAACCCCCAGGGACACCTAAGGGACTGGCAGGGCACCCCCAGGGACACCTAGGGGACAGCCAGGGCCCCCCCCAAGGACACCTAGGGGAAAGGCAGGGCA
>NW_027094691.1:0-62963 GCF_029207755.1 Chamaea fasciata
CCCTGCCTGTCCCCTAGGTGTCCCTGTGGGTGCCCTGCCTGTCCCCTAGGTGTCGTTGGGATGCCCTGGGTGTCCCTGGGGGTGCCCTACCTGTCCCCTAGGTGTCTCTGGGGGTGCCCTGGGTGTCCCTGTGGGGGCCCTGGCTGTGCCCTCGGTGTCCCTGAGGGTGCCCTGGCTGTGCCCTAGGTGTCCCTGGGGGTGCCCTGGCTGTCCCTAGGGTGCCCTGGCTGTGCCCTTGGTGTCCCTGGGGGTGCCCTGGCTGTCCCTAGGGTGCCCTGGCTGTCCCCTAGGTGTTCCTGGGGGTGCCCTGGTGTCCCTGGGTTGCCCTGGCTGTCCCCTTGGTGTCCCTGGGGGGGGCCCTGGCTGTCCCCTAGGTGTCCCTGGGGGTGCCCTGCGTGTCCCTGGGGTGCCCTGGCTGTCCCCTAGGTGTTCCTGGGGGTGCCCTGGCTGTCCCTGGGGTTCCCTGGCTTTCCCCTAGGTGTCCCTGGGGGTGCCCTGGCTGTCCCTGGGGTTCCCTGGCTGTCCCCTAGGTGTCCCTGGGGGGGCCCTGGGTGTCCCTGGGGGTGCAAAGGGTGTCACTGGGGTTCCCTGGCTGTCCCGTACGTGTCCCTGGGATTCCCTGGAAGTCCCCTAGGTGTCCCTGGGGGTGCCCTGAGTGTCCCTGGGCTGCCCTGGCTGTCCCCTAGGGGTCTATGGGGGTGCCCTGGCTGTCCCTTCAGTGTCCCTGGGGGTGCCCTGCGTGTCCCCTAGGTGTCCCTGGGGGTGCCCTGCCTGTCCCCTAGGTGTCGTTGGGGGTGCCCTGGGTGTCCCTGGGGGTGCCCTACCTGTCCCCTAGGTGTCCCTGGGGGTGCCCTGGGTGTCCCTGTGGGGGCCCTGGCTGTGCCCTCGGTGTCCCTGAGGGTGCCCTGGCTGTGCCCTAGGTGTCCCTGGGGGTGCCCAGGCTGTCCCTAGGGTGCCCTGGCTGTGCCCTTTGTGTCCCTGGGGGTCCCCTGGGTGTCCCTGGGGGTGCCCTGGGTGTCCCTGGCGTGCCCTGGATGTCCCCTAAATCTCCCTGGGGGTGCCCTGGCTGTCCCCTAGGTGTCCCTGGGGGTGTCCTGGTTGTCCCCTAGGTGTCCCTGGGGGTGCCCTGCCTGTCCCTGGGGGTGCCCTGGCTGTCCCCTAGGTGTCCCTGGGGGGGCCGTGGCTGTCCCCTAGGTGTCCCTGGGGGTGCCCTGGCTGTCCCTAGGGTGCCCTGGCTGTCCCCTAGGTGTCCCTGGGGGTGCCCTGGGTGTCCCTGGGGTGACCTGGCTGTCCCCAAGGTGTCCCTGTGGGTGCCCAGAGTGTCCCTGGGAGTGCCCTGGCTGTCCCCTAGAGGTCTCTGGGGGTGCCCTGGCTGTCCCGTCAGTGTCCCTGGGGGTGCCCTGCCTGTCCCCTTGGTGTCCCTGGGGGTGTCCTGGGTGTCCCTGGAGTGCCCTGGCTGTCCCCTAAATGTCCCTGGAGGTGCCCTGGCTGTCCCCGAGGTGTCCCTGGGGGTGTCCTGCCTTCCCCTAGGTGTCCCTGGGGGTGCCCTGGCTTTCCCCTCGCTGTCCCTGGGGTGCCCTGGCTGTCCCCTTGGTGGCCCTGGGGGTGCATTGGGTGTCCCTGGGGGTGCCCTGGAGGTCCCCTAGGTGTCCCTGGGGGTGCCCTGGCTGTCCCTGGGGTGTCCTGCCTTCCCCTAGGTGTCCCTGGGGGTGCCCTGCCTGTCCCCTAGGTGTCCCTGGGGGTGCCCTGCCTGTCCCCTAGGTGTCGTTGGGGGTGCCCTGGGTGTCCCTGGGGGTGCCCTGGGTGTCCCTGGGGTGCCCTGGCTGTCCCCTTGGTATCCCTGGGGGGGGCCCTGGCTGTCCCCTAGGTGTCCCTGGGGGTGCCCTGCCTGTCCCCTAGGTGTCCCTGGGGGTGCCCTGGGTGTCCCTGGGTTGCCCTGGCTGTCCCCTTGGTGTCCCTGGGGGGGGCCTTGGCTGTCCCCTAGGTGTCCCTGTGGGTGCCCTGCGTGTCCCTGGGGTGCCCTGGCTGTCTCCTAGGTGTCCCTGGGGGTGCCCTGGCTGTCCCTGGGGTTCCCTGGCTGTCCCCTAGGTGTCCCTGGGGGTGTCCTGCCTTCCCCTAGGTGTCCCTGGGGGTGCCCTGGCTTTCCCCTCGCTGTCCCTGAGGTGCCCTGGCTGTCCCCTTGGTGGCCCTGGGGGTGCATTGGGTGTCCCTGGGGGTGCCCTGGAGGTCCCCTAGGTGTCCCTGGGTGTGCCCTGGCTGTCCCTGGGGTGTCCTGCCTTCCCCTAGGTGTCCCTGGGGGTGACCTGCCTGTCCCCTAGGTGTCCCTGGTGGTGCCCTGCCTGTCCCCTAGGTTTCCCTGGGGGTGCCCTGGGTGTCCCTGGGGTGCCCTGGCTGTCCCCTTGGTTTCCCTGGGGGGGGCCCTGGCTGTCCCCTAGGTGTCCCTGGGGGTGCCCTGGCTGTCCCCTTGGTGTCCCTGGGGGTGCCCTGGGTGTCCCTGGGTTGCCCTGGCTGTCCCCTTGGTGTCCCTGGGGGGGGCCTTGGCTGTCCCCTAGGTGTCCCTGTGGGTGCCCTGCTTGTCCCTGGGGTGCCCTGGCTGTCCCCTAGGTGTCCCTGGGGGTGCCCTGGCTGTCCCTGGGGTTCCCTGGCTGTCCCCTAGGTGTCCCTGGAAGTGCCCTGGCTGTCCCTGGGGTTCCCTGGCTGTCCCCTAGGTGTCCCTGGGGGGGCCCTGGGTGTCCCTGGGTGTGCACAGGGTGTCACTGGGCTGCCCTGGCTGTCCCCTAGGGGTCTCTGGGGGTGCCCTGGCTGTCCCTTCAGTGTCCCTGGGGGTGCCCTGCCTGTCCCCTAGGTGTCCCTGTGGGTGCCCTACCTGTCCCCTAGGTGTCGTTGGGGGTGCCCTGCGTGTCCCTGGGGTGTCCTGGCTGTCCCCTAGGTGTCCCTGGGGGTGCCCTGGCTGTCCCTGGGGGGGCCCTACCTCTCCCCTAGGTGTCCCTGGGGGTGCCCTGGGTGTCCCTGTGGGGGCCCTGGCTGTGCCCTCGGTGTCCCTGAGGGTGCCCTGGCTGTGCCCTAGGTGTCCCTGGGGGTGCCCTGGCTGTCCCTAGGGTTCCCTGGCTGTGCCCTTTGTGTCCCTGGGGGTCCCCTGGGTGTCCCTGGGGGTGCCCTGGGTGTCCCTGGAGTGCCCTGGCTGTCCCCTAAATGTCCCTGGGGGTGCCCTGGGTGTCCCGTAGGTGTCCCTGGGGGTGTCCTGGTTGTCCCCTAGGTGTCCCTGGGGGTGCCCTGCCTGTCCCTGGGGGTGCCCTGGCTGTCCCCTAGGTGTCCCTGGGAGGGCCCTGGCTGTCCCTAGGGTGCCCTGGCTGTCCCCTAGGTGTTGCTTGGGGTGCCCTGGGTGTCCCTGGGGTGACCTGGCTGTCCCCAAGGTGTCCCTGTGGGTGCCCAGAGTGTCCCTGGGAGTGCCCTGGCTGTCCCCTAGGGGTCTCTGGGGGTGCCCTGGCTGTCCCGTCAGTGTCCCTGGGGGTGCCCTGCCTGTCCCCTTGGTGTCCCTGGGGGTGTACTGGGTGTCCCTGGAGTGCCCTGGCTGACCCCTAAATGTCCCTGGGGGTGCCCTGGCTGTCCCCTAGGTGTCCCTGGGGGTGTCCTGCCTTCCCCTAGGTGTCCCTGGGGGTGCCCTGGCTTTCCCCTCGCTGTCCCTGGGGTGCCCTGGCTGTCCCCTTGGTGGCCCTGGGGGTGCATTGGGTGTCCCTGGGGGTGCCCTGGAGGTCCCCTAGGTGTCCCTGGGGGTGCCCTTGCTGTCCCTGGGGTGTCCTGCCTTCCCCTAGGTGTCCCTGGGTGTGCCCTGCCTGTCCCCTAGGTGTCCCTGGGGGTGCCCTGCCTGTCCCCTAGGTGTCGTTGGGGGTGCCCTGGGTGTCCCTGGGGGTGCCCTGGGTGTCCCTGGGGTGCCCTGGCTGTCCCCTTGGTGTCCCTGGGGCGGGCCCTGGCTGTCCCCTAGGTGTCCTTGGGGGTGCCCTGCCTGTCCCCTAGGTGTCCCTGGGGGTGCCCTGGGTGTCCCTGGGTTGCCCTGGCTGTCCCCTTGGTGTCCCTGGGGGGGGCCTTGGCTGTCCCCTAGGTGTCCCTGTGGGTGCCCTGCGTGTCCCTGGGGTGCCCTGGCTGTCTCCTAGGTGTCCCTGGGGGTGCCCTGGCTGTCCCTGGGGTTCCCTGGCTGTCCCCTAGGTGTCCCTGGGGATGCCCTGGCTGTCCCTGGGGTTCCCTGGCTGTCCCCTAGGTGTCCCTGCGGGGGCCCTGGGTGTCCCTGAGGGTGCACAGTGTGTCACTGGGCTGCCCTGGCTGTCCCCTAGGGGTCTCTGGGGGTGCCCTGGCTGTCCCTTCAGTGTCCCTGGGGGTGCCCTGCCTGTCCCCTATGTGTCCCTGTGGGTGCCCTGCCTGTCCCCTAGGTGTCGTTGGGGGTGCCCTGGGTGTCCCTGGGGGTGCCCTACCTGTCCCCTAGGTGTCTCTGGGGGTGCCCTGGGTGTCCCTGTGGGGGCCCTGGCTGTGCCCTCGGTGTCCCTGAGGGTGCCCTGGCTGTGCCCTAGGTGTCCCTGGGGGTGCCCTGGCTGTCCCTATTGTGCCCTGGCTGTGCCCTTGGTGTCCCTGGGGGTGCCCTGGCTGTCCCTAGGGTGCCCTGGCTGTCCCCTAGGTGTCCCTGGGGGTGCCCAGGCTGTCCCTAGGGTGCCCTGGCTGTGCTTTTTGTGTCCCTGGGGGTCCCCTGGGTGTCCCTGGGGGTGCCCTGGGTGTCCCTGGAGTGCCCTGGCTGTCCCCTAAATGTCCCTGGGGGTGCCCTGCCTGTCCCCTAGGTGTCCCTGGGGGTGTCCTGGTTGTCCCCTAGGTGTCCCTGGGGGTGCCCTGGCTGTCCCCTAGGTGTCCCTGGGGCTGCCCTGGCTGTCCCTACGGTGCCCTGGCTGTCCCCTAGGTGTCCCTGGGGGTGACCTGGGTGTCCCTGGGGTGACCTGGCTGTCCCCAAGGTGTCCCTGTGGGTGCCCAGAGTGTCCCTGGGAGTGCCCTGGCTGTCCCCTAGGGGTCTCTGGGGGTGCCCTGGCTGTCCCGTCAGTGTCCCTGGGGGTGCCCTGCCTGTCCCCTTGGTGTCCCTGGGGGTGTCCTGGGTGTCCCTGGAGTGCCCTGGCTGACCCCTAAATGTCCCTGGGGGTGCCCTGGCTGTCCCCTAGGTGTCCCTGGGGGTGTCCTGCCTTCCCCTAGGTGTCCCTGGGGGTGCCCTGGCTTTCCCCTCGCTTTCCCTGGGGTGCCCTGGCTGTCCCCTTGGTGGCCCTGGGGGTGCATTGGGTGTCCCTGGAGGTGCCCTGGAGGTCCCCTAGGTGTCCCTGGGGGTGCCCTGGCTGTCCCTGGGGTGTTTTGCCTTCCCCTAGGTGTCCCTGGGTGTGCCCTGCCTGTCCCCTAGGTGTCCCTGGGGGTGCCCTGCCTGTCCCCTAGGTGTCGTTGGGGGTGCCCTGGGTGTCCCTGGGGGTGCCCTGCCTGTCCCCTAGGTGTCCCTGGGGGTGCCCTGGGTGTCCCTGGGGTGCCCTGGCTGTCCCCTTGGTGTCCCTGGGGGGGGCCCTGGCTGTCCCCTAGGTGTCCCTGGGGGTGCCCTGCCTGTCCCCTAGGTGTCCCTGGGGGTGCCCTGGGTGTCCCTGGGGTGCCCTGCCTGTCCCCTAGGTGTCCCTGGGGGTGCCCTGGCTGTCCCTGGGGTTCCCTGGCTGTCCCCTAGGTGTCCCTGGGGGTGCCCTGGCTGTCCCTGGGGTTCCCTGGCTGTCCCCTAGGTGTCCCTGGGGGGGCCCTGGGTGTCCCTGAGGGTGCACAGGGTGTCACTGGGCTGCCCTGGCTGTCCCCTAAGGGTCTCTGGGGGTGCCCTGGCTGTCCCTTCAGTGTCCCTGGGGGTGCCCTGCCTGTCCCCTAGGTGTCCCTGTGGGTGCCCTGCCTGTCCCCTAGGTGTCGTTGGGATGCCCTGGGTGTCCCTGGGGGTGCCCTACCTGTCCCCTAGGTGTCTCTGGGGGTGCCCTGGGTGTCCCTGTGGGGGCCCTGGCTGTGCCCTCGGTGTCCCTGAGGGTGCCCTGGCTGTGCCCTAGGTGTCCCTGGGGGTGCCCTGGCTGTCCCTAGGGTGCCCTGGCTGTGCCCTTGGTGTCCCTGGGGGTGCCCTGGCTGTCCCTAAGGTGCCCTGGCTGTCCCCTAGGTGTTCCTGGGGGTGCCCTGGTGTCCCTGGGTTGCCCTGGCTGTCCCCTTGGTGTCCCTGGGGGGGGCCCTGGCTGTCCCCTAGGTGTCCCTGGGGGTGCCCTGCGTGTCCCTGGGGTGCCCTGGCTGTCCCCTAGGTGTTCCTGGGGGTGCCCTGGCTGTCCCTGGGGTTCCCTGGCTTTCCCCTAGGTGTCCCTGGGGGTGCCCTGGCTGTCCCTGGGGTTCCCTGGCTGTCCCCTAGGTGTCCCTGGGGGGGCCCTGGGTGTCCCTGGGGGTGCAAAGGGTGTCACTGGGGTTCCCTGGCTGTCCCGTACGTGTCCCTGGGATTCCCTGGAAGTCCCCTAGGTGTCCCTGGGGGTGCCCTGAGTGTCCCTGGGCTGCCCTGGCTGTCCCCTAGGGGTCTATGGGGGTGCCCTGGCTGTCCCTTCAGTGTCCCTGGGGGTGCCCTGCGTGTCCCCTAGGTGTCCCTGGGGGTGCCCTGCCTGTCCCCTAGGTGTCGTTGGGGGTGCCCTGGGTGTCCCTGGGGGTGCCCTACCTGTCCCCTAGGTGTCCCTGGGGGTGCCCTGGGTGTCCCTGTGGGGGCCCTGGCTGTGCCCTCGGTGTCCCTGAGGGTGCCCTGGCTGTGCCCTAGGTGTCCCTGGGGGTGCCCAGGCTGTCCCTAGGGTGCCCTGGCTGTGCCCTTTGTGTCCCTGGGGGTCCCCTGGGTGTCCCTGGGGGTGCCCTGGGTGTCCCTGGCGTGCCCTGGATGTCCCCTAAATCTCCCTGGGGGTGCCCTGGCTGTCCCCTAGGTGTCCCTGGGGGTGTCCTGGTTGTCCCCTAGGTGTCCCTGGGGGTGCCCTGCCTGTCCCTGGGGGTGCCCTGGCTGTCCCCTAGGTGTCCCTGGGGGGGCCGTGGCTGTCCCCTAGGTGTCCCTGGGGGTGCCCTGGCTGTCCCTAGGGTGCCCTGGCTGTCCCCTAGGTGTCCCTGGGGGTGCCCTGGGTGTCCCTGGGGTGACCTGGCTGTCCCCAAGGTGTCCCTGTGGGTGCCCAGAGTGTCCCTGGGAGTGCCCTGGCTGTCCCCTAGGGGTCTCTGGGGGTGCCCTGGCTGTCCCGTCAGTGTCCCTGGGGGTGCCCTGCCTGTCCCCTTGGTGTCCCTGGGGGTGTCCTGGGTGTCCCTGGAGTGCCCTGGCTGTCCCCTAAATGTCCCTGGAGGTGCCCTGGCTGTCCCCTAGGTGTCCCTGGGGGTGTCCTGCCTTCCCCTAGGTGTCCCTGGGGGTGCCCTGGCTTTCCCCTCGCTGTCCCTGGGGTGCCCTGGCTGTCCCCTTGGTGGCCCTGGGGGTGCATTGGGTGTCCCTGGGGGTGCCCTGGAGGTCCCCTAGGTGTCCCTGGGGGTGCCCTGGCTGTCCCTGGGGTGTCCTGCCTTCCCCTAGGTGTCCCTGGGGGTGCCCTGCCTGTCCCCTAGGTGTCCCTGGGGGTGCCCTGCCTGTCCCCTAGGTGTCGTTGGGGGTGCCCTGGGTGTCCCTGGGGGTGCCCTGGGTGTCCCTGGGGTGCCCTGGCTGTCCCCTTGGTATCCCTGGGGGGGGCCCTGGCTGTCCCCTAGGTGTCCCTGGGGGTGCCCTGCCTGTCCCCTAGGTGTCCCTGGGGGTGCCCTGGGTGTCCCTGGGTTGCCCTGGCTGTCCCCTTGGTGTCCCTGGGGGGGGCCTTGGCTGTCCCCTAGGTGTCCCTGTGGGTGCCCTGCGTGTCCCTGGGGTGCCCTGGCTGTCTCCTAGGTGTCCCTGGGGGTGCCCTGGCTGTCCCTGGGGTTCCCTGGCTGTCCCCTAGGTGTCCCTGGGGGTGTCCTGCCTTCCCCTAGGTGTCCCTGGGGGTGCCCTGGCTTTCCCCTCGCTGTCCCTGAGGTGCCCTGGCTGTCCCCTTGGTGGCCCTGGGGGTGCATTGGGTGTCCCTGGGGGTGCCCTGGAGGTCCCCTAGGTGTCCCTGGGTGTGCCCTGGCTGTCCCTGGGGTGTCCTGCCTTCCCCTAGGTGTCCCTGGGGGTGACCTGCCTGTCCCCTAGGTGTCCCTGGTGGTGCCCTGACTGTCCCCTAGGTTTCCCTGGGGGTGCCCTGGGTGTCCCTGGGGTGCCCTGGCTGTCCCCTTGGTGTCCCTGGGGGGGGCCCTGGCTGTCCCCTAGGTGTCCCTGGGGGTGCCCTGGCTGTCCCCTTGGTGTCCCTGGGGGTGCCCTGGGTGTCCCTGGGTTGCCCTGGCTGTCCCCTTGGTGTCCCTGGGGGGGGCCTTGGCTGTCCCCTAGGTGTCCCTGTGGGTGCCCTGCGTGTCCCTGGGGTGCCCTGGCTGTCCCCTAGGTGTCCCTGGGGGTGCCCTGGCTGTCCCTGGGGTTCCCTGGCTGTCCCCTAGGTGTCCCTGGAAGTGCCCTGGCTGTCCCTGGGGTTCCCTGGCTGTCCCCTAGGTGTCCCTGGGGGGGCCCTGGGTGTCCCTGGGTGTGCACAGGGTGTCACTGGGCTGCCCTGGCTGTCCCCTAGGGGTCTCTGGGGGTGCCCTGGCTGTCCCTTCAGTGTCCCTGGGGGTGCCCTGCCTGTCCCCTAGGTGTCCCTGTGGGTGCCCTACCTGTCCCCTAGGTGTCGTTGGGGGTGCCCTGCGTGTCCCTGGGGTGTCCTGGCTGTCCCCTAGGTGTCCCTGGGGGTGCCCTGGCTGTCCCTGGGGTTCCCTGGCTGTCCCCTAGGTGTCCCTGGGGGTGCCCTGGCTGTCCCTGGGGTTCCCTGGCTGTCCCCTAGGTGTCCCTGGGGGGGCCCTGGCTGTCCCTGGGGGTGCAAAGGGTGTCACTGGTGTTCACTGGCTGTCCCGTACGTGTCCCTGGGATTCCCTGGAAGTCCCCTAGGTGTCCCTGGGGGTGCCCTGAGTGTCCCTGGGCTGCCCTGGCTGTCCCCTAGGGGTCTATGGGGGTGCCCTGGCTGTCCCTTCAGTGTCCCTGGGGGTGCCCTGCGTGTTCCCTAGGTGTCCCTGGGGGTGCCCTGCCTGTCCCCTAGGTGTCGTTGGGGGTGACCTGGGTGTCCCTGGGGGTGCCCTACCTGTCCCCTAGATGTCCCTGGGGGTGCCCTGGGTGTCCCTGTGGGGGCCCTGGCTGTGCCCTCGGTGTCCCTGAGGGTGCCCTGGCTGTGCCCTAGGTGTCCCTGGGGGTGCCCTGGCTGTCCCTAGGGTGCCCTGGCTCTGCCCTTTGTGTCCCTGGGGGTCACCTGGGTGTCCCTGGGGGTGCCCTGGGTGTCCCTGGAGTGCCCTGGCTGTCCCCTAAATGTCCCTGGGGGTGCCCTGGCTGTCCCGTAGGTGTCCCTGGGGGTGTCCTGGCTGTCCCCTAGGTGTCCCTGGGGGTGCCCTGCCTGTCCCTGGGGGTGCCCTGGCTGTCCCCTAGGTGTCCCTGGGGGGGCCCTGGCTGTCCCTAGGGTGCCCTGGCTGTCCCCTAGGTGTCCCTGGGGGTGCCCTGGGTGTCCCTGGGGTGACCTGGCTGTCCCCAAGGTGTCCCTGTGGGTGCCCAGAGTGTCCCTGGGAGTGCCCTGGCTGTCCTCTAGGGGTCTCTGGGGGTGCCCTGGCTGTCCCGTCAGTGTCCCTGGGGGTGCCCTGCCTGTCCCCTTGGTGTCCCTGGGGGTGTCCTGGGTGTCCCTGGAGTGCCCTGGCTGACCCCTAAATGTCCCTGGGGGTGCCCTGGCTGTCCCCTAGGTGTCCCTGGGGGTGTCCTGCCTTCCCCTAGGTGTCCCTGGGGGTGCCCTGGCTTTCCCCTCGCTGTCCCTGGGGTGCCCTGGCTGTCCCCTTGGTGGCCCTGGGGGTGCCCTGGGTGTCCCTGGGGGTGCCCTGGAGGTCCCCTAGGTGTCCCTGGGGGTGCCCTGGCTGTCCCTGGGGTGCCCTGGCTGTCCCCTAGGTGTCCCTGGGGGTGCCCTGCCTGTCCCCTAGGTGTCGTTGGGGGTGCCCTGGGTGTCCCTGGGGGTGCCCTACCTGTCTCCTAGGTGTCCCTGGGGGTGCCCTGGGTGTCCCTGTGGGGGCCCTGGCTGTGCCCTCGGTGTCCCTGAGGGTGCCCTGGCTGTGCCCTAGGTGTCCCTGGGGGTGCCCTGGCTGTCCCTAGGGTGCCCTGGCTGTGCTTTTTGTGTCCCTGGGGGTCCCCTGGGTGTCCCTGGGGGTGCCCTGGGTGTCCCTGGAGTGCCCTGGCTGTCCCCTAAATGTCCCTGGGGGTGCCCTGGCTGTCCCCTAGGTGTCCCTGGGGGTGTCCTGGTTGTCCCCTAGGTGTCCCTGGGGGTGCCCTGCCTGTCCCTGGGGGTGCCCTGGCTGTCCCCTAGGTGTCCCTGGGAGGGCCCTGGCTGTCCCTAGGGTGCCCTGGCTGTCCCCTAGGTGTTGCTTGGGGTGCCCTGGGTGTCCCTGGGGTGACCTGGCTGTCCCCAAGGTGTCCCTGTGGGTGCCCAGAGTGTCCCTGGGAGTGCCCTGGCTGTCCCCTAGGGGTCTCTGGGGGTGCCCTGGCTGTCCCGTCAGTGTCCCTGGGGGTGCCCTGCCTGTCCCCTTGGTGTCCCTGGGGGTGTACTGGGTGTCCCTGGAGTGACCTGGCTGACCCCTAAATGTCCCTGGGGGTGCCCTGGCTGTCCCCTAGGTGTCCCTGGGGGTGTCCTGCCTTCCCCTAGGTGTCCCTGGGGGTGCCCTGGCTTTCCCCTCGCTGTCCCTGGGGTGCCCTGGCTGTCCCCTTGGTGGCCCTGGGGGTGCATTGGGTGTCCCTGGGGGTGCCCTGGAGGTCCCCTAGGTGTCCCTGGGGGTGCCCTTGCTGTCCCTGGGGTGTCCTGCCTTCCCCTAGGTGTCCCTGGGTGTGCCCTGCCTGTCCCCTAGGTGTCCCTGGGGGTGCCCTGCATGTCCCCTAGGTGTCGTTGGGGGTGCCCTGGGTGTCCCTGGGGGTGCCCTGGGTGTCCCTGGGGTGCCCTGGCTGTCCCCTTGGTGTCCCTGGGGCGGGCCCTGGCTGTCCCCTAGGTGTCCCTGGGGGTGCCCTGCCTGTCCCCTAGGTGTCCCTGGGGGTGCCCTGGGTGTCCCTGGGTTGCCCTGGCTGTCCCCTTGGTGTCCCTGGGGGGGGCCTTGGCTGTCCCCTAGGTGTCCCTGTGGGTGCCCTGCGTGTCCCTGGGGTGCCCTTGCTGTCTCCTAGGTGTCCCTGGGGGTGCCCTGGCTGTCCCTGGGGTTCCCTGGCTGTCCCCTAGGTGTCCCTGGGGGTGCCCTGGCTGTCCCTGGGGTTCCCTGGCTGTCCCCTAGGTGTCCCTGCGGGGGCCCTGGGTGTCCCTGAGGGTGCACAGTGTGTCACTGGGCTGCCCTGGCTGTCCCCTAGGGGTCTCTGGGGGTGCCCTGGCTGTCCCTTCAGTGTCCCTGGGGGTGCCCTGCCTGTCCCCTAGGTGTCCCTGTGGGTGCCCTGCCTGTCCCCTAGGTGTCGTTGGGGGTGCCCTGGGTGTCCCTGGGGGTGCCCTACCTGTCCCCTAGGTGTCTCTGGGGGTGCCCTGGGTGTCCCTGTGGGGGCCCTGGCTGTGCCCTCGGTGTCCCTGAGGGTGCCCTGGCTGTGCCCTAGGTGTCCCTGGGGGTGCCCTGGCTGTCCCTATTGTGCCCTGGCTGTGCCCTTGGTGTCCCTGGGGGTGCCCTGGCTGTCCCTAGGGTGCCCTGGCTGTCCCCTAGGTGTCCCTGGGGGTGCCCAGGCTGTCCCTAGGGTGCCCTGGCTGTGCTTTTTGTGTCCCTGGGGGTCCCCTGGGTGTCCCTGGGGGTGCCCTGGGTGTCCCTGGAGTGCCCTGGCTGTCCCCTAAATGTCCCTGGGGGTGCCCTGCCTGTCCCCTAGGTGTCCCTGGGGGTGTCCTGGTTGTCCCCTAGGTGTCCCTGGGGGTGCCCTGGCTGTCCCCTAGGTGTCCCTGGGGGTGCCCTGGCTGTCCCTACGGTGCCCTGGCTGTCCCCTAGGTGTCCCTGGGGGTGACCTGGGTGTCCCTGGGGTGACCTGGCTGTCCCCAAGGTGTCCCTGTGGGTGCCCAGAGTGTCCCTGGGAGTGCCCTGGCTGTCCCCTAGGGGTCTCTGGGGGTGCCCTGGCTGTCCCGTCAGTGTCCCTGGGGGTGCCCTGCCTGTCCCCTTGGTGTCCCTGGGGGTGTCCTGGGTGTCCCTGGAGTGCCCTGGCTGACCCCTAAATGTCCCTGGGGGTGCCCTGGCTGTCCCCTAGGTGTCCCTGGGGGTGTCCTGCCTTCCCCTAGGTGTCCCTGGGGGTGCCCTGGCTTTCCCCTCGCTTTCCCTGGGGTGCCCTGGCTGTCCCCTTGGTGGCCCTGGGGGTGCATTGGGTGTCCCTGGAGGTGCCCTGGAGGTCCCCTAGGTGTCCCTGGGGGTGCCCTGGCTGTCCCTGGGGTGTTTTGCCTTCCCCTAGGTGTCCCTGGGTGTGCCCTGCCTGTCCCCTAGGTGTCCCTGGGGGTGCCCTGCCTGTCCCCTAGGTGTCGTTGGGGGTGCCCTGGGTGTCCCTGGGGGTGCCCTGCCTGTCCCCTAGGTGTCCCTGGGGGTGCCCTGGGTGTCCCTGGGGTGCCCTGGCTGTCCCCTTGGTGTCCCTGGGGGGGGCCCTGGCTGTCCCCTAGGTGTCCCTGGGGGTGCCCTGCCTGTCCCCTAGGTGTCCCTGGGGGTGCCCTGGGTGTCCCTGGGTTGCCTTGGCTGTCCCCTTGGTGTCCCTGGGGGGGGCCTTGGCTGTCCCCTAGGTGTCCCTGTGGGTGCCCTGCGTATCCCTGGGGTGCCCTGGCTGTCCCCTAGGTGTCCCTGGGGGTGCCCTGGCTGTCCCTGGGGTTCCCTGGCTGTCCCCTAGGTGTCCCTGGGGGGGCCCTGGGTGTCCCTGGGTGTGCACAGGGTGTCACTGGGCTGCCCTGGCTGTCCCCTAGGGGTCTCTGGGGGTGCCCTGGCTGTCCCTTCAGTGTCCCTGGGGGTGCCCTGCCTGTCCCCTAGGTGTCCCTGTGGGTGCCCTGCCTATCCCCTAGGTGTCGTTGGGGGTGCCCTGGGTGTCCCTGGGGGTGCCCTACCTGTCCCCTAGGTATCCCTGGGGGTGCCCTGGGTGTCCCTGTGGGGGCCCTGGCTGTGCCCTCGGTGTCCCTGAGGGTGCCCTGGCTGTGCCCTAGGTGTCCCTGGGGGTGCCCTGGCTGTCCCTATTGTGCCCTGGCTGTGCCCTTGGTGTCCCTGGGGGTGCCCTGGCTGTCCCTAGGGTGCCCTGGCTGTCCCCTAGGTGTCCCTGGGGGTGCCCTGGTGTCCCTGGGTTGCCCTGGCTGTCCCCTTGGTGTCCCTGGGGGGGCCCTGGCTGTCCCCTAGGTGTCCCTGAGGGTGCCCTGCGTGTCCCTGGGGTGCCCTGGCTGTCCCCTAGGTGTTCCTGGGGGTGCCCTGGCTGTCCCTGGGGTTCCCTGGCTGTCCCCTAGGTGTCCCTGGGGGTGCCCTGGCTGTCCCTGGGGTTCCTTGGCTGTCCCCTAGGTGTCCCTGGGGGGGCCTTGGGTGTCCCTCGGGGTGCAAAGGGTGTCACTGGGGTTCCCTGGCTGTCCCGTACGTGTCCCTGGGATTCCCTGGAAGTCCCCTAGGTGTCCCTGGGGGTGCCCTGAGTGTCCCTGGGCTGCCCTGGCTGTCCCCTAGGGGTCTATTGGGGTGCCCTGGCTGTCCCTTCAGTGTCCCTGGGGGTGCCCTGCGTGTCCCCTAGGTGTCCCTGGGGGTGCCCTGCCTGTCCCCTAGGTGTCGTTGGGGGTGCCCTGGGTGTCCCTGGGGGTGCCCTACCTGTCCCCTAGGTGTCCCTGGGGGTGCCCTGGGTGTCCCTGTGGGGTCCCTGGCTGTGCCCTCGGTGTCCCTGAGGGTGCCCTGGCTGTGCCCTAGGTGTCCCTGGGGGTGCCCAGGCTGTCCCTAGGGTGCCCTGGCTGTGCTTTTTGTGTCCCTGGGGGTCCCCTGGGTGTCCCTGGGGGTGCCCTGGGTGTCCCTGGAGTGCCCTGGCTGTCCCCTAAATGTCCCTGGGGGTGCCCTGGCTGTCCCCTAGGTGTCCCTGGGGGTGTCCTGGTTGTCCCCTAGGTGTCCCTGGGGGTGCCCTGCCTGTCCCTGGGGGTGCCCTGGCTGTCCCCTAGGTGTCTGTGGGGGGGCCCTGGCTGTCCCCTAGGTGTCCCTGGGGGTGCCCTGGCTGTCCCTAGGGTGCCCTGGCTGTCCCCTAGGTGTCCCTGGGGGTGACGTGGGTGTCCCTGGGGTGACCTGGCTGTCCCCAAGGTGTCCCTGTGGGTGCCCAGAGTGTCCCTGGGAGTGCCCTGGCTGTCCCCTAGGGGTCTCTGGGGGTGCCCTGGCTGTCCCGTCAGTGTCCCTGGGGGTGCCCTGCCTGTCCCCTTGGTGTCCCTGGGGGTGTCCTGGGTGTCCCTGGAGTGCCCTGGCTGACCCCTAAATGTCCCTGGGGGTGCCCTGGCTGTCCCCTAGGTGTCCCTGGGGGTGTCCTGCCTTCCCCTAGGTGTCCCTGGGGGTGCCCTGGCTTTCCCCTCGCTGTCCCTGGGGTGCCCTGGCTGTCCCCTTGGTGGCCCTGGGGGTGCATTGGGTGTCCCTGGGGGTGCCCCGTAGGTCCCCTAGGTGTCCCTGGGGGTGCCCTGGCTGTCCCTGGGGTGTCCTGCCTTCCCCTAGGTGTCCCTGGGGGTGCCCTGCCTGTCCCCTAGGTGTCCCTGGGGGTGACCTGCCTGTCTCCTAGGTGTCGTTGGGGGTGCCCTGGGTGTCCCTGGGGGTGCCCTGGGTGTCCCCTTGGTGTCCCTGGGGGGGGCCTTGGCTGTCCCCTAGGTGTCCCTGTGGGTGCCCTGCGTGTCCCTGGGGTGCCCTGGCTGTCCCCTAGGTGTCCTTGGGGGTGCCCTGGCTGTCCCTGGGGTTCCCTGGCTGTCCCCTAGGTGTCTCTGGGGGGGCCCTGGGTGTCCCTGAGGGTGCACAGGATGTCACTGGGCTGCCCTGGCTGTCCCCTAGGGGTCTCTGGGGGTGCCCTGGCTGTCCCTTCAGTGTCCCTGGGGGTGCCCTGCCTGTCCGCTAGGTGTCGTTGGGGGTGCCCTGGGTGTCCCTGGGGGTGCCCTGCCTGTCCCCTAGGTGTCCTTGGGGGTGCCCTGGGTGTCCCTGGGGTGCCCTGGCTGTCCCCTTGGTGTCCCTGGGGGGGGCCCTGGCTGTCCCCTAGGTGTCCCTGGGGGTGCCCTGCCTGTCCCCTAGGTGTCCCTGGGGGTGCCCTGGGTGTCCCTGGGTTGCCCTGGCTGTCCCCTTGGTGTCCCTGGGGGGGGCCTTGGCTGTCCCCTAGGTGTCCCTGTGGGTGCCCTGAGTGTCCCTGGGGTGCCCTGGCTGTCCCCTAGGGGTCTCTGGGGGTGCCCTGGCTGTCCCTGGGGTTCCCTGGCTGTCCCCTAGGTGTCCCTGGAAGTGCCCTGGCTGTCCCTGGGGTTCCCTGGCTGTCCCCTAGGTGTCCCTGGGGGGGCCCTGGCTGTCCCTGGGTGTGCACAGGGTGTCACTGGGCTGCCCTGGCTGTCCCCTAGTGGTCTCTGGGGGTGCCCTGGCTGTCCCTTCAGTGTCCCTGGGGGTGCCCTGCCTGTCCCCTAGGTGTCCCTGTGGGTTTCCCTGCCTGTCCCCTAGGTGTCCTTGGGGGTGCCCTGGGTGTCCCTGGGGGTGCCCTACCTGTCCCTTAGGTGTCCCTGGGGGTGCCCTGGGTGTCCCTGTGGGGGCCCTGGCTGTGCCCTCGGTGTCCTGAGGGTGCCCTGGCTGTGCCCTAGGTGTCCCTGGGGGTGCTCTGGCTGTCCCTAGTGTTCCCTGGCTGTGCCCTTGGTGTCCCTGGGGGTGCCCTGGCTGTCCTAGGGTGCCCTGGCTGTCCCCTAGGTGTCCCTGGGGGTGCCCTGGGTGTCCCTGGGGTGCCCTGGCTGTCCCCTTAGTGTCCCTGGGGGGGGCCCTGGCTGTCCCCTAGGTGTCCCTGGGGGTGCCCTGCGTGTCCCTGGGGTGCCCTGGCTGTCCCCTAGGTGTCCCTGGGGATGCCCCTGGCTGTCCCTGGGGTTCCCTGGCTGTCCCCTAGGTGTCCCTGGAGGTGCCCTGGCTGTCCCTGGGGTTCCCTGGCTGTCCCCTAGGTGTCCCTGGGGGGGCCCTGGCTGTCCCTGGGGGTGCAAAGGGTGTCACTGGGGTTCCCTGGCTGTCCCGTACGTGTCCCTGGGATTCCCTGGAAGTCCCCTAGGTGTCCCTGGGGGTGCCCTGAGTGTCCCTGGGCTGCCCTGGCTGTCCCCTAGGGTTCTATGGGGGTGCCGTGGCTGTCCCTTCAGTGTCCCTGGGGGTGCCCTGCGTGTTCCCTAGGTGTCCCTGGGGGTGCCCTGCCTGTCCCCTAGGTGTCCCTGGGGGTGCCCTGGGTGTCCCTGGGTTGCCCTGGCTGTCCCCTTGGTGTCCCTGGGGGGGGCCTTGGCTGTCCC
This sequence comes from Chamaea fasciata, assembly GCF_029207755.1. NCBI lineage: Eukaryota > Metazoa > Chordata > Aves > Passeriformes > Sylviidae > Chamaea > Chamaea fasciata. The sequence goes on from NW_027094691.1 coordinate 16,590, forward strand.
CTAGGTGTCCCTGTGGGTGCCCTGCGTGTCCCTGGGGTGCCCTGGCTGTCCCCTAGGTGTCCCTGGGGGTGCCCTGGCTGTCCCTGGGGTTCCCTGGCTGTCCCCTAGGTGTCCCTGGGGGTGTCCTGGGTGTCCCGTCAGTGTCCCTGGGGGTGCCCTGCCTGTCCCCTTGGTGTCCCTGGGGGTGTCCTGGGTGTCCCTGGAGTGCCCTGGCTGACCCCTAAATGTCCCTGGGGGTGCCCTGGCTGTCCCCTAGGTGTCCCTGGGGGTGTCCTGCCTTCCCCTAGGTGTCCCTGGGGGTGCCCTGGCTTTCCCCTCGCTGTCCCTGGGGTGCCCTGGCTGTCCCCTTGGTGGCCCTGGGGGTGCATTGGGTGTCCCTGGGGGTGCCCTGGAGGTCCCCTAGGTGTCCCTGGGGGTGCCCTGGCTGTCCCTGGGGTGTCCTGCCTTCCCCTAGGTGTCCCTGGGGGTGCCCTGCCTGTCCCCTAGGTGTCCCTGGGGGTGCCCTGCCTGTCCCCTAGGTGTCGTTGGGGGTGCCCTGGGTGTCCCTGGGGGTGCCCTGCCTGTCCCCTAGGTGTCCCTGGGGGTGCCCTGGGTGTCCCTGGGTTGCCCTGGCTGTCCCCTTGGTGTCCCTGGGGGGTGCCCTGGCTGTCCCCTTGGTGTCCCTGGAAGTGCCCTGGCTGTCCCTGGGGTTCCTTGGCTGTCCCCTAGGTGTCCCTGGGGGGGCCCTGGGTGTCCCTGGGTGTGCACAGGGTGTCACTGGGCTGCCCTGGCTGTCCCCTAGGGGTCTCTGGGGGTGCCCTGGCTGTCCCTTCAGTGTCCCTAGGGGTGCCCTGCCTGTCCCCTAGGTATCCCTGTGGGTGCCCTGCCTGTCCCCTAGGTGTCGTTGGGGGTGCCCTGGGTGTCCCTGGGGGTGATCTACCTGTCCCCTAGGTGTCCCTGGGGGTGCCCTGGGTGTCCCTGTGGGGGCCCTGGCTCTGCCCTCGGTGTCCCTGAGGGTGCCCTGGCTGTGCCCTAGGTGTCCCTGGGGGTGCCCTGGCTGTCCCTAGTGTGCCCTGGCTGTGCCCTTGGTGTCCCTGGGGGTGCCCTGGCTGTCCCTAGGGTGCCCTGGCTGTCCCCTAGGTTTCCCTGGGGGTGCCCTGGGTGTCCCTGGGGTGCCCTGGCTGTCCCCTTGGTGTCCCTGGGGGGGGCCCTGGCTGTCCCCTAGGTGTCCCTGGGGGTGCCCTGCGTGTCCCTGGGGTGTCCTGGCTGTCCCCTAGGTGTCCCTGGGGGTGCCCTGGCTGTCCCTGGGGTTCCCTGGCTGTCCCCTAGGTGTCCCTGGGGGTGCCCTGGCTGTCCCTGGGGTTCCCTGGCTGTCCCCTAGGTGTCCCTGGTGGGGCCCTGGCTGTCCCTGGGGGTGCAAAGGGTGTCACTTGGGTTCACTGGCTGTCCCGTACGTGTCCCTGGCATTCCCTGGCTGTCCCCTAGGTGTCCCTGGGGGTGCCCTGAGTGTCCCTGGGCTGCCCTGGCTGTCCCCTAGGGGTCTATGGGGGTGCCCTGGCTGTCCCTTCAGTGTCCCTGGGGGTGCCCTGCGTGTTCCCTAGGTGTCCCTGGGGGTGCCCTGCCTGTCCCCTAGGTGTCGTTGGGGGTGACCTGGGTGTCCCTGGGGGTGCCCTACCTGTCCCCTAGGTGTCCCTGGGGGTGCCCTGGGTGTCCCTGTGGGGGCCCTGGCTGTGCCCTCGGTGTCCCTGAGGGTGCCCTGGCTGTGCCCTAGGTGTCCCTGGGGGTGCCCTGGCTGTCCCTAGGGTGCCCTGGCTGTGCCCTTTGTGTCCCTGGGGGTCCCCTGGGTGTCCCTGGGGGTGCCCTGGGTGTCCCTGGAGTGCCCTGGCTGTCCCCTAAATGTCCCTGGGGGTGCCCTGGCTGTCCCCTAGGTGTCCCTGGGGGTGTCCTGGTTGTCCCCTAGGTGTCCCTGGGGGTGCCCTGCCTGTCCCTGGGGGTGCCCTGGCTGTCCCCGAGGTGTCCCTGGGGGGGCCCTGGCTGTCCCTAGGGTGCCCTGGCTGTCCCCTAGGTGTCCCTGGGGGTGCCCTGGGTGTCCCTGGGGTGACCTGGCTGTCCCCAAGGTGTCCCTGTGGGTGCCCAGAGTGTCCCTGGGAGTGCCCTGGCTGTCCCCTAGGGGTCTCTGGGGGTGCCCTGGCTGTCCCGTCAGTGTCCCTGGGGGTGCCCTGCCTGTCCCCTTGGTGTCCCTGGGGGTGTCTTGGGTGTCCCTGGAGTGCCCTGGCTGACCCCTAAATGTCCCTGGGGGTGCCCTGGCTGTCCCCTAGGTGTCCCTGGGGGTGTCCTGCCTTCCACTAGGTGTCCCTGGGGGTGCCCTGGCTTTCCCCTCGCTGTCCCTGGGGTGCCCTGGCTGTCCCCTTGGTGGCCCTGGGGGTGCCCTGGGTGTCCCTGGGGGTGCCCTGGAGGTCCCCTAGGTGTCCCTGGGGGTGCCCTGGCTGTCCCTGGGGTGTCCTGCCTTCCCCTAGGTGTCCCTGGGGGTGCCCTGCCTGTCCCCTAGGTGTCCCTGGGGGTGACCTGCCTGTCCCCTAGGTGTCGTTGGGGGTGCCCTGGGTGTCCCTGGGGGTGCCCTGGGTGTCCCTGGGGTGCCCTGGCTGTCCCCTTGGTGTCCCTGGGGGGGGCAATGGCTGTCCCCTAGGTGTCCCTGGGGGTGCCCTGGGTGTCCCTGGGGTGACCTGGCTGTCCCCAAGGTGTCCCTGTGGGTGCCCAGAGTGTCCCTGGGAGTGCCCTGGCTGTCCCCTAGGGGTCTCTGGGGGTGCCCTGGCTGTCCCGTCAGTGTCTCTGGGGGTGCCCTGCCTGTCCCCTTGGTGTCCCTGGGGGTGTCTTGGGTGTCCCTGGAGTGCCCTGGCTGACCCCTAAATGTCCCTGGGGGTGCCCTGGCTGTCCCCTAGGTGTCCCTGGGGGTGTCCTGCCTTCCCCTAGGTGTCCCTGGGGGTGCCCTGGCTTTCCCCTCGCTGTCCCTGGGGTGCCCTGGCTGTCCCCTTGGTGGCCCTGGGGGTGCCCTGGGTGTCCCTGGGGGTGCCCTGGAGGTCCCCTAGGTGTCCCTGGGGGTGCCCTGGCTGTCCCTGGGGTGTCCTGTCTTCCCTAGGTGTCCCTGGGGGTGCCCTGCCTGTCCCCTAGGTGTCCCTGGGGGTGCCCTGCCTGTCCCCTAGGTGTCCCTGGGGGTGCCCTGGGTGTCCCTGGGTTGCCCTGGCTGTCTCCTAGGTGTCCCTGGGGGTGCCCTGGCTGTCCCTGGGGTTCCCTGGCTGTCCCCTAGGTGTCCCTGGGGGTGCCCTGGCTGTCCCTGGGGTTCCCTGGCTGTCCCCTAGGTGTCCCTGGGGGGGCCCTGGGTGTCCCTGAGGGTGCACAGGGTGTCACTGGGCTGCCCTGGCTGTCCCCTAAGGGTCTCTGGGGGTGCCCTGGCTGTCCCTTCAGTGTCCCTGGGGGTGCCCTGCCTGTCCCCTAGGTGTCCCTGTGGGTGCCCTGCCTGTCCCCTAGGTGTCGTTGGGATGCCCTGGGTGTCCCTGGGGGTGCCCTACCTTTCCCCTAGGTGTCTCTGGGGGTGCCCTGGGTGTCCCTGTGGGGGCCCTGGCTGTGCCCTCGGTGTCCCTGAGGGTGCCCTGGCTGTGCCCTAGGTGTCCCTGGGGGTGCCCTGGCTGTCCCTAGGGTGCCCTGGCTGTGCCCTTGGTGTCCCTGGGGGTGCCCTGGCTGTCCCTAGGGTGCCCTGGCTGTCCCCTAGGTGTTCCTGGGGGTGCCCTGGTGTCCCTGGGTTGCCCTGGCTGTCCCCTTGGTGTCCCTGGGGGGGGCCCTGGCTGTCCCCTAGGTGTCCCTGGGGGTGCCCTGCGTGTCCCTGGGGTGCCCTGGCTGTCCCCTAGGTGTCCCTGGGAGTGCCCTGGCTGTCCCTGGGGTGCCCTGGCTGTCCCCAAGGTGTCCCTGGGGGTGCCCTGCCTGTCCTCTCGGTGTCCGTGGGGGTGCCCTGGCTGTGCCCTCGGTGTCCCTGGGGGTGCCCTGGCTGTCCCTAGGGTGCCCTGGCTGTCCCCTAGGTGTCCCTGGGGTTGCCCTGGGTGTCTCTGGGGTGCCCTGGCTGTCCCCTACGTGTCCCTGGGGGTGCCCAGGGTGTCCCTGGGGGTGCCCTTGCTGTCCCGTAGGTGTCCCTGGGGGTGCCCTGGGCGTCCCTGGAGTGCCCTGCCTGTCCCCTAGGTGTCCCTGGGGGTACCCTGGCTGTCCCCTTGGTGTCCCTGGAGTGCCCTGGCTGTCCCCTAGGTGTCCCTGGGGGTGCCCTCGCTGTCCCTGGGGTGCCCAGGCTGTCCCCTACATGTCCCTGGGGGTGCCCTGGCTGTCCCCTAGGTGTCCCTGGGGGTGCCCTGGGTTTCCCTGGAGTGCCCTGGCTGTCCCTTAGTTGTCCCTGGGGGTGCCCTGGCTGTCCCCTAGGTGTCCCTGGGGGTGCACAGGGTGTCCCTGGGGTTCCCTGGCTGTCCCCTGGGGGTCCCTTGGGGGGCCCTGGCTGTCCCCTAGGTGTCCCTGGGGGTACCCTGGCTGTCCCTAGGGTGCCCTGGGGGTGTCCTAGGTGTCCCTGGGGGTGCTCTGGCTGTCCCTGGGGGTGCCCTGGCTGTCCCCTAGGTGTCCCTGGGGGTGCCCTGGCTGTCCCTGGGGGTGCCCTGACTGTCCCTGGGGTGCCCTGGCTGTCCCCTTTTAGGCCCTGGGGCTGCCCTGGGTGTCCCTAGGGGTGCCCTGGAGGTCCCCTAGGTGTCCCTGGGGGTGCCCTGGCTGTCCCTGGGGTGCCCTGGCTGTCCCCAAGGTGTCCCTGGGGGTGCCCTGCCTGTCCCCTCGGTGTCCCTGGGGGTGCGAAGGGTGTCCCTGGGAGTGCCCTGGCTGTCCCCTAGGTGTCCCTGGGGGTGCCCTGGGTGTCACTGGGGTGCCCTGGCTGTCCCCTAGGTGTCCCTGGGGGTGCCCTGGCTGTCCCTTGGGTGCCCTGGCTGTCCCCAAGGTGTCCCTGGGGGTGCCCTGCCTGTCCTCTCGGTGTCCCTGGGGTTCCATGGCTGTCCCCTAGGTGTCCCTGGGTGTGCCCTGGCCGTCCCTGGGGGTGCCCTGGCTGTCCCGTAGGTGTCCCTGGGGGTGCCCTGGGTGTCCCTGGGGGTGCACAGGGTGTCACTGGGATTCCCTGGCTGTCCCGTAGGTGTCCCTGGGGGTGCCCTGGGTGTCCCTGGGGGTGCACAGGGTGTCACTGGGGTTCCATGGCTGTCCCGTAGGTGTCCCTGGGGGTGCCCTGGGTGTCCCTGGGGGTGCACAGGGTGTCCCTGGGGGTGCCCTGGCTGTCCCCTAGGTGTCCCTGGGGGTGCCCTGGCTGTCCCCTAGGTGGCCCTGGGGGTGTCCTGCCTTCCCCTCGGTGTCCCTGGGGGTGCCCTGGGTGTCCCTGGGGGGGCCCTGGCTGTTCCCTAGGTGTCCCTGGGAGTGCCCTCGCTATCACTGGGGTGCCCTGGCTGTCCCCTTGGTGGCCCTGGGGGTGCCCTGGGTGTCCCTAGGGGTGCCCTGGAGGTCCCCTAGGTGTCCCTGGGGGTGCCCTGGCTGTCCCTGGGGTGCCCTGGCTGTCCCCAAGGTGTCCCTGGGGGTGCCCTGCCTGTCCTCTCGGTGTGCCTGGGGGTGCCCTGGCTGTGCCCTCGGTGTCCCTGGGGGTGCCCTGGCTGTCCCTGGGGTGCCCTGCCTGTCCCCAAGGTGTCCCTGGGGGTGCCCTGCCTGTCCTCTCGGTGTCCCTGGGGTTCCCTGGCTGTCCCCTAGGTGTCCCTGGGTGTGCCCTGGCCGTCCCTGGGGGTGCCCTGGCTGTCCCCTAGGTGTCCCTGGGGGTGCCCTGGGTGTCCCTGGGGGTGCACAGGGTGTCACTGGGGTTCCCTGGCTGTCCCGTAGGTGTCCATGGGGGTGCCCTGGGGGTCCCTGGGGGTGCACAGGGTGTCCCTGGGGTTCCCTGGCTGTCCCGTAGGTGTCCCTGGGGGTGCCCTGAGTGTCCCTGGAGTGCCCTGGCTGTCCCCTAAACTTCCCTGGGGGGGCCCTGGCTGTCCTCTAGGTGTCCCTGGGGGTGCCCTTCCTGTCCCTCGGGGTGCCGTAGGTGTCCCTGGGGGTGCCCTGGGTGTCCCTGGGGTGCCCTGGCTGTCCCCTAGGTGTCCCTGGGGGGGCCCTGGGTGTCCCTGGGGTGCCCTGGCTGTCCCCTTGGTGTCCCTGGGTGTCCCTGGGTGTCCCTGGGGTGCCCTGGCTGTCCCCTAGGTGTCCCTGCCGGGGCCCTGGGTGTCCCTGGGGTGCCCTGGCTGTCCCCTAGGTGTCCCTGGGGGTGCCCTGGGTGTCCCTGGAGTGCCCTGGCTGTCCCCTAGGTGTCCCTGGGGGTGACCTGGTGTCCCTGTGGGTGCCCTGGCTGTCCCCTAGGTGTCCCTGGAGTGCCCTGGCTGTCCCCTAGGTGTCCCTGGGGGGGCCCTTGCTGTCCCCTAGGTGACCCTGGGGGTGCCCTGGCTGTCCCTGGGGTGCCCTGGCTGTCCCAGAGGTGTCTCTGGGGGTGCCCTGCCTGTCCTCTCGGTGTCCGTGGGGGTGCCCTGGCTGTGCCCTCGGTGTCCCTGGGGGTGCCCTGGCTGTCCCTAGGGTGCCCTGGCTGTCCCCTAGGTGTCCCTGGGTGTGCCCGGGGTGTCCCTGGGGGTGCACAGGGTGTCCCTGGGGTTCCCTGGCTGTCCCCTGGGGGTCCCTTGGGGGGCCCTGGCTGTCCCCTAGGTGTCCCTGGGGGTACCCTGGCTGTCCCGAGGGTGCCCTGGGGGTGCCCTAGGTGTCCCTGGGGGTGCTCTGGCTGTCCCTGGGGGTGCCCTGGCTGTCCCCTAGGTGTCCCTGGGGGTGCCCTGGCTGTCCCTGGGGGTGCCCTGACTGTCCCTGGGGTGCCCTGGCTGTCCCCTTTTAGGCCCTGGGGGTGCCCTGGGTGTCCCTAGGGGTGCCCTGGAGGTCCCCTAGGTGTCCCTGGGGGTGCCCTGGCTGTCCCTGGGGTGCCCTGGCTGTCCCCAAGGTGTCCCTGGGGGTGCCCTGCCTGTCCTCTCGGTGTCCCTGGGGGTGCCCTGGCTGTGCCCTCGGCGTCCCTGGGGGTGCCCTGGCTGTCCTCTAGGTATCCCTGGGGGTGCCCAGGCTGTCCGTGGAGTGCCCTGACTGTCCCCTAGGTGTCCCTGGGGGGGCCCTGGCTGTCCCTGGAGTGCCCTGACTGGCCCTGGGGTGCCCAGGGGGTGCCCTGGCTGTCCCCAAGGTGTCCCTGGGGTTGCCTTCCCTGTCCCCTAAGTGTCCCTGGGGTGCCCTGGCTGTCCCCTCGGTGTCCCTGGGGGTGCGAAGGGTGTCCCTGGGAGTGCCCTGGCTGTCCCCTAGGTGTCCCTGGGGGTGCCCTGGGTGTCACTGGGGTGCCCTGGCTGTCCCCTAGGTGTCCCTGGGGGTGCCCTGGCTGTCCCTTGGGTGCCCTGGCTGTCCCCAAGGTGTCCCTGGGGGTGCCCTGCCTGTCCTCTCGGTGTCCCTGGGGTTCCATGGCTGTCCCCTAGGTGTCCCTGGGTGTGCCCTGGCCGTCCCTGGGGGGGCCCTGGCTGTCCCCTTGGTGTCCCTGGGGGTGCCCTGCGTGTCCCTGGGGTGCCCTGCCTGTCCCCTAGGTGTCCCTGGGGGTGCCCTGGCTGTCTTTAGGGTGCCCTGGCTGTCCCCTAGGTGTCCCTGGGGGTGCCCTGCCTGTCCCCTAGGTCTCCCTGGGGGTGCCCTGGCTGTCCCTGGGGTGCCCTGCCTGTCCCCTAGGTGTCCCTGGGGGTGCCCTGGGTGTCCCTGGGGGTGCCCTGGCTGTCCTCTAGGTGTCCCTGGGGGTGCCCTGGGTGTCCCTGGAGTGCCCTGGCTGTCCTCTAAATGTCCCTGGGGGTGCCCTGGGTGTCCCTGGAGTGCCCTGGCTGTCCCCTAAATGTCCCTGGGGGTGCCCTGGCTGTCCCCTAGGTGTCCCTGGGGGTGCCCTGCCTTCCCCTACGTGTCCCTGGGGGTGCCCTGGCTGTCCCTGGGGTGCCTTGGCTGTCCCCTTGGTGTCCCTGGGGGTCCCCTGGGTGTCTCTGGGGTGCCCTGGCTGTCCCCAAGGTGTCCCTGTGGGTGCCCAAAGTTTCCCTGGGAGTGCCCTGGCTGTCCCCTAGGTGTCCCTGGGGGTGCCCTGGCTGATCCCCAGGTGTCCCTGGGGGTGCCCTGGGTGTCCCTGGAGTGCCCTGGCTGTCTCCTAAATGTCCCTGGGGGTGCCCTGGGTGTCCCTGCAGTGCCCTGGCTGTCCCCAAAATGTCCCTGGGGGTGCACTGGCTGTCCACTAGGTGTCCCTGGGGGTGCCCTGGCTTTCCACTCGGTGTCCCTGGGGGTGCCGTGCCTGTCCCCCAGGTGTCCCTGGGGGTGCCCTGGATGTCCCTGGGAAGGCCCTGGATGTCCCCTAGGTGTCCCTGGAGGGGCCCTGGCTGTCCCTGGGGTGCCCTGGCTGTCCCCTAGGTGTCCCTGGGGGGCCCTGGCTGTCCCCTAGGTCTCCCTGGGGGTTCCCAGGGTGTCCCTGGGAGTGCCCTGGCTGTCCCCTAGGTGTCCCTGGGGGGGCCCTGGATGTCCCTGGGGGTGCCCAGCGTGTCCCTGGGGTTCCCTGGCTGTCCCGTAGGTGTTCCTGGGGGTTCCCTGGATGTCCCTGGAGGTGCACAGGGTGTCACTGGGGTTCCCTGGCTGTCCCGTACCTGTCCCTAGGGTTCCCTGGAGGGCCCCTAGGTGTCCCTGGGGGGGCCCTGGATGTCCCTGGGGGTGCACAGGGTGTCCCTGGTGTTCCCTGGCTGTCCCCTAGGTGTCCCTGGGGGAGCCCTGGCCGTCCCAGGGGTGCCCTGGCTGTCCCCTAGGTGTCCCTGGGGGTGCCCTGGGTGTCCCTGGGGGTGCCCTGGCTGTCCCCTAGGTGTCCCTGGGGGGGCTCTGGCTGTCCCCTAGGTGTCCCTGGGGGTGCCCTGGGTGTCCCTGGGGGTGCTCTGGAGGTCCCCTAGGTGTCCCTGGGGGTGCCCTGGCTGTCCCTGGGGTGCCCTGGCTGTCCCCAAGGTGTCCCTGGGGGTGCCCTGCCTGTCCTCTCGGTGTCCCTGGGGGTGCCCTGGCTGTCCCTTGGGGTGCCCTGGCTGTCCCCTCGGTGTCCCTGGGGGTGCCCTGACTGTCCTTGGGGTGCCCAGGGGGTGCCCTGGCTGTCCCCAAGGTGTCCCTGGGGTTGCCTTCCCTGTCCCCTAGGTGTCCCTGGGGGTGCCCTGGCTGTCCCCTAGGTGTCCCTGGGGGTGCCCTGGCTGTCCTTGGGGTGCTCTGGCTGTCCCCTTGGTGTCCCTGGGGGTGCCCTGGCTGTCCTTGGAATGCTCTGGCTGAACCCTAGCTGTCCCTGGGGGTGCCCTGGCTGTCCCTGGGGTGCCATGTCTGTCCTCTACGTGTCCCTGGGGGTGCCCTGGGTGTCCCTGGGGTGCCCTGGGGGTGCCCTGCCTGTCCTCTAGTTGTCCCTGGGGGTGCCCTGGCTGTCCCCTCGGTGTCCCTGGGGGTGCCCTGCCTGTCCCCTAGGTGTCCCTGGGGGGGCCCTGGCTGTCCCCTAGGTGTCCCTAGGGGTGCCCTGCCTGTCCCCTAGGTGTCCATGGCGGTGCCCTGGGTGTCCCTGGTGTTCCCTGGCTGTCCCGTACGTGTCCCTCGGGGTGCCCTGGGCGTCCATGGGGTGCCCTGGCTGTCCCCTAGGTGTCCCTGGGGGTGCCGTGGCTGTCCCCTAGGTGTCCCTGGGGGTCGCCTGGCTGTCCTTAGGGTGATCTGCCTGTCCCCTGGGAGTCCCTGGGGTTCCCTGGCTGTCCCCTCGGTGTCCCTGGGGGTGCCCTGGGTGTCCCTGGGGGTGCCCAGGGTGTCTTTGGGGTTCCCTGGCTGTCCCCTAGGTGTCCCGGGGGTGCCCTGCCTGTCCCCTAGGTGTCCCTGGGGGGGCCCTGGCTGTCCCCTAGGTGTCCCTGGGGGTGTCCTGCCTTCCCCTAGGTGTCCCTGGGGGTGCCCTGGCTTTCCCCTCGGTGTCCCTGGGGGTGCCCTGGCTGTCCCCTTGGTGTCCCTGGGGTGCCATGGCTGTCCCCTAGGTGTCCCTAAAGGTGACCTGGTGTCCCTGGAGTGCCCTGGCTGTCCCCTAAATGTCCCTGGGGGTGCCCTGGCTTTCCCCTCGGTGTCCCAGGGGTTGCCCTGCCTGTCCCCTAGGTGTCCCTGGGGGTGCCCTGGCTGTCTTTAGGGTGCCCTGGCTGTCCCCTAGGTGTCCCTGGGGGTGCCCTGCCTGTCCCCTAGGTCTCCCTGGGGGTGCCCTGGCTGTCCCTGGGGTGCCCTGCCTTCCCCTAGGTGTCCCTGGGGGTGCCCTGGGTGTCCCTGGGGGTGCCCTGGCTGTCCTCTAGGTGTCCCTGGGGGTGCCCTGAGTGTCCCTGGAGTGCCCTGGCTGTCCTCTAAATGTCCCTGGGGGTGCCCTGGGTGTCCCTGGAGTGCCCTGGCTGTCCCCTAAATGTCCCTGGGGGTGCCCTGGCTGTCCCCTAGGTGTCCCTGGGGGTGTCCTGCCTTCCCCTAGGTGTCCCTGGGGGTGCCCTGGCTGTCCCTGGGGTGCCTTGGCTGTCCCCTTGGTGTCCCTGGGGGTCTCCTGGGTGTCTCTGGGGTACCCTGGCTGTCCCCAAGGTGTCCCTGTGGGTGCCCAAAGTTTCCCTGGGAGTGCCCTGGCTGTCCCCTAGGTGTCCCTGGGGGTTTCCTGCCTGTCCCCTAGGTGTCCCTTGGGGTGCCCTGGCTGACCCCCAGGTGTCCCTGGGGGTGCCCTGGGTGTCCCTGGAGTGCCCTGGCTGTCTCCTAAATGTCCCTGGGGGTGCCCTGGGTGTCCCTGCAGTGCCCTGGCTGTCCCCAAAATGTCCCTGGGGGTGCACTGGCTGTCCACTAGGTGTCCCTGGGGGTGCCCTGGCTTTCCACTCGGTGTCCCTGGGGGTGCCGTGCTTGTCCCCCAGGTGTCCCTGGGGGTGCCCTGGATGTCCCTGGAGGTGCACAGGGTGTCACTGGGGTTCCCTGGCTGTCCCGTACCTGTCCCTAGGGTTCCCTGGAGGTCCCCTAGGTGTCCCTGGGGGGGCCCTGGATGTCCCTGGGGGTGCACAGGGTGTCCCTGGTGTTCCCTGGCTGTCCCCTAGGTGTCCCTGGGGGGGCCCTGGCTGTCCCAGGGGTGCCCTGGCTGTCCCCTAGGTGTCCCTGGGGGTGCCCTGGGTGTCCCTGGGGGTGCCCTGGCTGTCCCCTAGGTGTCCCTGGGGGTGCCTGGGTGTCCCTGGAGTGCCCTGGAGGTCCCCTAAATGTCCCTGGGGGTGCCCTGGCTGTCCCCTAGGTGTCCCTGGGGGTGCCCTGGGTGTCCCTGGGGTGCCCTGGCTGTCCTCTAGGTGTCCCTGGGGGGGCTCTGGCTGTCACCTAGGTGTCCCTGGGGGTGCCCTGGGTGTCCCTGGGGGTGCTCTGGAGGTCCCCTAGGTGTCCCTGGGGGTGCCCTGGCTGTCCCTGGGGTGCCCTGGCTGTCCCCAAGGTGTCCCTGGGGGTGCCCTGCCTGTCCTCTCGGTGTCCCTGGGCGTGCCCTGGCTGTCCCTGGGGGTGCCCTGGCTGTCCCCTCGGTGTCCCTGGGGGTGCCCTTACTGTCCTTGGGGTGCCCAGGGGGTGCCCTGGCTGTCCCCAAGGTGTCCCTGGGGTTGCCTTCCCTGTCCCCTAGGTGTTCCTGGGGTGACCTGGCTGTCCCCTCGGTGTCCCTGGGGGTGCCCAGGGTGTCCCTGGGAGTGCCGTGGCTGTCCCCTAGGTGTCCCTGGGGGTGCCCTGGGTGTCCCTGGGGTGCCCTGGCTGTCCCCTTGGTGTCCCTGGGGGTGCCCAGGGTGTCTCTGGGGTGCCCTGGCTGTCCCCTACGTGTCCCTGGGGGTGCCCAGTGTGTCCCTGGGGGTGCCCTGGCTGTCGCCTAAATGTCCCTGGGGGTGCCCTGGCTGTCCCCTAGGTGTCCCTGGGGATGTCCTGGCTGTCCCTAGGGTGCCCTGGCTGTCCCCTAGGTGTCCCTGGGGGTGCCCTGCCTGTCCCTGGGGGTGCCCTGGCTGTCCCCTAGGTGTCCCTACGGGGGCCCTGGCTGTCCCCTAGGTGTCCCTGGGGGTGCCCTGGCTGTCCCTAGGGTGCCCTGGCTGTCCCCTAGGTGTCCCTGGGGTGGCCCTGATGTCCCTGGGTTGCCCTGGCTGTCCCCTTGGTGTCCCTGGGGGTGCCCTGTGGGTCCCTGGGGTGCACTGGGGGTGCTCTGGTGTCCCTGGGGGTGCCCTGGCTGTCCCCTAGGTGTCCCTGGGGTTGCCCTGGCTGTCCTTGGAGTGCCCTGGCTGTCCCCTAGGTGTCCCTGGGGAGGCCCTGGCTGTCCCCTAGGTGTCCCTGGGGGTGCCCTTCCTGTCCCCTAGGGTTCCCTGGGGGTGCCCTGGCTGTCCTCTGGGTGTCCCTGGGGGTGCCCTGGCTGTCCCTCGGGTTCCCTGGCTGTCCCCTAGGTGTCCCTGGGGGTGCCCAGGGTGTCCCTGGGTTGCCCTGGGGGTCCCCTAGGTGTCCCTGCCTCGCTCGTATCCTCGACTCCGCCTCCGGCGCCATGGTGACTCCCCTCCCAGTCTGGACCAGTGTGGCCTCACCCCCTCCCCTGGGGCCATCCGACCCATCCCAGTATAGACCAGTAAGGCACCGAGTGGCCACCATGGACCCCCACACGCCTGCCAGTTCATCCCAGTTCATCCCAGTCCACTCTTCGTCCATCCCAGGTTTCTCTGGTCACCCTCCCAGTGCTCTCAGTCCATCCCAGTCCCGCAGGTGTTGGTGCTTGGGGCTTGATGAGCTGGTGCCTGTCCGCAACGTGGAGCGGCTCAAACGGGACCTCAGGGTGAGGGGGGCGCGGATTTGGGGGGATCCTGGGGGTCCTGAGTTGTCGTGGAGGGGGTTTTTGGGTTGTGGGGGGTCTGGGGGGAGTCCTGGGGGCTGCTTTGGGTGCTTTGGGGGGTATTCGGGAGGTTTGGGCGGCCCATTTGAGGCATCAAAGAACCTGAGGAGGGTTTTGATAGCTCCTGGAGGTGGAGGCGGCCGTGGGGGTGAGCTGGCTGTCCCAGGGGGTTCCTGGCTGTGCCTCGATGTCCCTGGGGTGCCCTGGCTGTCACTTAGGTGTCCCTCGGGGTGCCCTGGCTGTCCCTAGGGTGCCCTGGCTGTCCCCTAGGTGTCCCTGGGGTGCCCTGACTGTCCCTAGGTGTCCCTGGGGGTGCCCTGGGTGTCCCTGGGGTGCCCTGGGGGTACCCTGGCTGTCCCTGGAGGTGCCCTGCCTGTCCCCTAGGTGTCCCTGGGGTGCCCTGGCTGTCTCGTCAGTGTCCCTGGGGTGCCCTGGCTGTCTCGTCAGTGTCCCTGGGGGTGCCCTGGCTGTTCCCTAGGTGTCCCTGGGGGTGTCCTGCCTTGCCATAGGTGTCCCTGGGGGTGCCCTGGCTGTCCCCTCCGTGTCCCTGGGGGGGCCCTGGGTCTCCCTGGGGGGGCCCTGGCTGTCCCCTAGGTGTCCCTGGGGGTGCCCTGGGTGTCCCTGGAGTGCCCTGGCTGTCCCCTAAATGTCCCTGGGGGTGCCCTGGCTGTCTCCTAGGTGTCCCTGGGGGTGTCCTGCCTTCCCCTAGGTGTCCCTGGGGGTGCCCTGGCTTTCCCCTCGGTGTCCCAGGGGGTGCCGTGCCTGTCCCCTAGGTGTCCCTGGGGGGGCCCTGGCCGTCCCTGGGGTGCCCTGGCTGTCCCCTAGGTGTCCCTGGGGGGGCCTTGGCTGTCCCCTAGGTGTCCCTGGGGGTGCCCTGGGTGTCCTTGGGGTGCCCTGGCTGTTCCCTTGGTGTCCCTGGGGGGGCCCTTGCTGTCCCCTAGGTGTCCCTGGGGGTGCCCTGGGTGTCCCTGGAGTGCCCTGGCTGTCCCCTAAATGTCCCTGGGGGTGCCCTGGCTGTCCCCTAGGTGTCCCTGTGGGTGCCCAGAGTGTCCCTGCGAGTGCCCTGGCTGTCCCCTGGGGGTCTCTGGGGGTGCCCTGGCTGTCCCGTCAGTGTCCCTGGGGATGCCCTGCCTGTCCCCTAGGTGTCGTTGGGGGGGCCCTGGGTGTCCCTGGGGGTGCCCTGGCTGTCCCCTAGATGTCCCTGGGGGTGCCCTGGGTGTCCCTGGGGTGCCCTGGCTGTCCCCTTGGTATCCCTGGGGGTGCCCTGGCTGTCCCTGGAGTGCCCTGGCTGTCCCCTAGGTGTCCCTGGGGTGCACTGGCTGTCCCCTAGGTGTCCCTGGAGGTGCCCTTCCTGTCCCCTAGGTGTCCCTGGGGGCGCCCTGGCTGTCGCCTAGGTGTCCCTGGGGGTGTCCTGCCTTCCCCTAGGTGTCCCTGGGGGTGCCCTGGCTGTCCCCTTGGTGTCCCTGGGGTGCCATGGCTGTCCCCTAGGTGTCCCTAAAGGTGACCTGGTGTCCCTGGAGTGCCCTGGCTGTCCCCTAAATGTCCCTGGGGGTGCCCTGGCTGTCCCAGAGGTGTCCCTGGGGGTGCCCTGGTGTCCCTCGGGGTGCCCTGGCTGTCCCCTAGGAGTCTCTGGGGGTGCCCTGCCTCTCCCCTAGGTGTCCCTGGGGTTGCCCTGGCTGTCCCTGGGGTGCCCTGGCTGTCCCCAAGGTGTCCCTGGGGGTGCCCTGCCTGTCCTCTCGGTGTCCCTGGGGGTGCCCTGGCTGTCCCTGGGGGTGCACAGGGTGTCCCTGGGGTTCCCTGGCTGTCCTCTAGGTGTCCCTGGGGGGGCCCTGGCTGTCCCCTAGGTGTCCCTGGGGGGGCCCTTGGTGACCCTGGGGGTGCCCAGGGTGTCCCTTAGGTGTCCCTGGGGGTGCCCTTGCTGTCCCCCAGCTGTCCCTGGGGGTGCCCTGGCTGTCCCTGGGGTGCTCTGGATGTCCCTTGGTGTCCCTGGGGGTGCCCTGGCTGTCCCCTTGGTGTCCCTAGGGTGCCCTGTCTGTGCCCTTGGTGTCCCTGGGGGTGCCCTGGCTGTCCCTAGGGTGCCCTGGCTGTCCCCTAGGTGTCCCTGGGGGTGCCCTGCTGTCCCTCGGGGTGCCCTGGCTGTCCCGTAGGTGTCTTTGGGGGGGCCCTGGCTGTCCCCTAGGTGTCCCTGGGGGTTCCCTGGGTGTCCCTGGAGTGCCCTGGCTGTCCCCTAGGTGTCCCTGGGGGTTCCCTGGGTGTCCCTGGGGTGCCCTGGCTGTCCCCTAGGTGTCCATGGGGGTGCCCTCGCTGTCCCCTTGGTGTCCCTGGGGTGCCCTGGCTGTCCCCTAGGTGTCCCTGGGGGTGCCCTTGCTGTCCCTGGGGAGCCCTGGGGGTGCCCTGGCTGTCCCCTAGGTGTCCCTGGGGGTGACCTGCCTGTCCCCTAGGTCTCCCTGGGGGTGCCCTGGCTGTCCCCAGGGTGCCCTGGCTGTGCCCTCGGTGTCTCTGGGGGTGCCCTGGCTGTCCCTCGGGTGCCCTGGCTGTCCCCTAGGTGTCCCTGGGGGTGCCCTGCGTGTCCCCTAGGTGTCCTTGGGGGTGCCCTGTCTGTCCCCAGGGTGCCCTGTCTGTGCCCTCGGTGTCCCTGGGGGTGCACTGGTGTCCCTGTGGGTGCCCTGGCTGTCCCCTAGGTGTCCCTGGGGGTGCCCTGGGTGTCCCTGGGGTGCCCTGGCTGTCCCCAAAATGTCCCTGGGGGTGCCCTGGCTGTCCCCTAGGTGTCCCTGGGGGGGCCCTGGCTGTCCTCTAGGTGTCGTTGGGGGTGCCTTGGGTGTCCCTGGGGTGCCCTGGCTGTCCTCTTGGTGTCCCTGGGGGTGCCCTGTGGGTCCCTGGGGTGCCCTGGGGGTGCCCTGGTGTCCCTGGGGGTGCCCTGGCTGTCCCCTGGGTGTCCCTGGGGGGGCCCTGGTTGTCCCCTAGGGGTCTCTGGGGGTGCCCTGCCTGTCCCCTACGTGTCCCTGGGGTGCCCTGGCTGTCCCGTCAGTGTCCCTGGGGGTGACCTGGCTGTCCCTAGGGTGCCCTGGCTGTGCTCTTGGTGTCCCTGGGGGTGCCCTGGCTGTCCCTAGGGTGCCCTGGCTGTCCCCTACGTGTCCCTGGGGGTGCTCATGGTGTCCCTGGGGGTGCCCTTGCTGTCCCGTATGTGTCCTTGGGGGTGCCGTGGGTGTCCCTGGGGTGCCCTGGCTGTCCCCTAGGTGTCCTTGGGGGTGCCCTGGCTGTCCCCTTGGTGTCCCTGGGGTGCCCTGGCTGTCCCCTAGGTGTCCCTGGGGGTGCCCAGGCTGTCCTTGGGGTGCTCTGGCTGTCTCCTTGGTGTCCCTGGGGGTGCCCTGGCTGTCCCCTAGCTGTCCCTGGGGGTGCCCTTGCTGTCCCTGGGGTGCCCTGGGGGTGCCCTGGCTGTCCCCTAGGTGTCCCTGGGGGTGACCTGCCTGTCCCCTAGGTGTCCCTGTGGGTGCCTTGGCTGTCCGCAGGGTGCCCTGGCTGTCCCCTAGGTGTCCCTGGGGGTGCCCTGCGTGTCCCCTAGGTGTCCTTTGGGGTGCCCTGTCTGTCCCCAGGGTGCCCTGGCTGTGCCCTCGGTGTCCCTGGGGGTGCCCTGGGTGTCCCTGGGGTGCCCTGGCTGTCCCCTTGGTGTCCCTGGGGGTGCCCTGTGGGTCCCTGGGGTGCCCTGGGGGTTCCCTGGTGTCCCTGGGGGTGTCCTGGCTGTCCCCTAGGTGTCCCTGGGGGTTCCCTGGCTGTCCCTGGAGTGCCCTGGCTGTCCCCTGGGTGTCCCTGGGGGGCCCTGGTTGTCCCCTAGGGGTCTCTGGGGGTGCCCTGCCTGTCACCTAGGTGTCCCTGGGGTGCCCTGGCTGTCCCGTCAGTGTCCCTGGGGGTGCCCTGGCTGTCCCTAGGGTGCCCTGGCTGTGCTCTTGGTGTCCCTGGGGGTGCCCTGGCTGTCCCTAGGGTGCCCTGGCTGTGCTCTTGGTGTCCCTGGGGTGCCATGGCTCTCCCCTACGTGTCCCTGGGGGTGCCCATGGTGTCCCTGGGGTGCCCTGGTTGTCCCCTAGGTGTCCCTGGGGGTGCCCTGGGTGTCCCCTGGGTGTCCCTGGGGGTGCACAGGGTGTCCCTGGGGGTGCCCTGGCTGTCCCCTAGATGTCCCTGGGGGTGCCCTGGGTGTCCCTGGAGTGCCCTGTCTGTCCCCTAAATGTCCCTGGGGGTGCCCTGGCTGTCCCCTGGGTGTACCTGGGGGTGCCCTGGGTGTCCCTGGGGGTGCTCTGGAGGTCCCCTAGGTGTCCCTGGGGGTGCCCTGGCTGTCCCTGGTGTTCCTTGGCTGTCCCCAAGGTGTCCCTGGGGGTGCGGTGCCTTCCCCTCGGTGTCCCTGGGGGTGCCCTGGGTGTCCCTGGGGGGGCCCTGGCTGTTCCCTAGGTGTCCCTAGGGGTGCCCTCGCTATCCCTGGGGTGCCCTGGCTGTCCCCTTGGTGGCCCTGGGGGTGCCCTGGGTGTCCCTAGGGGTGCCCTGGAGGTCCCCTAGGTGTCCCTGGGGGTGCCCTGGCTGACCCTGGGGTGCCCTGGCTGTCCCCAAGGTGTCCCTGGGGGTGCCCTGCCTGTCCTCTCGGTGTCCCTGGGGGTGCCCTGGCTGTGCCCTAGGTGTCCCTGGGGGTGCCCTAGCTGTCCCTAGGGTGCCCTGGCTGTCCCCTAGGTGTCTCTGGGTGTGCCCGGGGTGTCCCTGGGGGGGCCCTGGCTGTCCCCTAGGTGTCCCTGGGGGTGCTCTGGCTGTCCCTGGGGGTGCCCTGGCTGTCCCGTAGGTGTCCCTGGGGGTGCCCTGGGTGTCCCTGGGGGTGCACAGGGTGTCACTGGGGTTCCCAGGCTGTCCCGGAGGTGTCCCTGGGGGTGCCCTGGCTGTCCCTGGGGGTGCCCTGGCTGTCCCGTAGGTGTCCCTGGGGGTGCCCTGGGTGTCCTGTAGGTGTCCCTCGGGGTGCCCTCCCTGTCCCTCGGGGAACCCTGGCTGTCCCCTTGGTGTCCCTGGGGGTGCCCTGGCTGTCCCCTAGGTGTCCCTGGGGGGGCCCTGGCTGTCTCCTGGGTGTCCCTGGGGGTGCCCTGGGTGTCCCTGGGGTGCCCTGGTTGTCCCCTAGGTGTTCGTTGGGGTGCCCTGGCTGTCCCCTAGGTGTCCCTGGGGGTGCCCTGGGTGTCCCTGGGGTGCCCTGGCTGTCCCCTAGGTGTCCCTGGGGGTGCCCTGGATGTCTCCTAGGTGTCCCTTATGGTGCCCTGGCTGTCCCTGGGGTTCCCTGGCTGTCCCCTTGGTGTCCCTGGGGGTGCCCAGGGTGTCCCTGCAGTTCCCTGGCTGTCCCCTAGGTGTCCCTGGGGGTGCCGTGGTGTCCCTGCGGTTCCCTGCCTGTCCCCTACGTGTCCCTGGGGGTGCCCTGGCTGTCCCTGGAGTGCCCTGGCTGTCCCCTAGGTCTCCCTGGGGGTGCCCTGGGTGTCCCCTAGGTGTCCCCGGGGGTGCCCTGGCTGTCCCTAGGGTGCCCTTGCTGTGCCCTCAGTGTCCCTGGGGGTTCCCCGGCTGTCCCCTAGGTGTCCCTGTGGGTTCCCCGGCTGTCCCCTAGGTGTCCCTGTGGGTGCCCTGGCTGTCCCCTGGGTGTCCCTGGGGGTGACTTGCCTATCCCCTAGGTGTCCCTGGGGGTGCCCTGGCTGTCCCCAGCGTGCCCTGGCTGTGCCCTCGGTGTCTCTGGGGGTGCCCTGGGTGTCCCTAGGGTGCCCTGGCTGTCCCCTAGGTGTCTTTTGGGGTGTCCTGGCTGTCCCCAGGGTGCCCTGGCTGTGCCCTCTGTGTCCCTGGGGGCGCCCTGGTGTCCCTAGGGGTGCCCTGACTGTCCCCTAGGTGTCCCTGGGGGTGCCCTGGCTGACCCTGGGGTGCCCTGGCTGTCCCCAAGGTGTCCCTGGGGGTGCCCTGCCTGTCCTCTCGGTGTCCCTGGGGGTGCCCTGGCTGTGCCCTAGGTGTCCCTGGGGGTGCCCTGGCTGTCCCTCGGGTGCCCTGGCTGTCCCCTAGGTGTCCCTGGGTGTGCCCGGAGTGTCCCTGGGGGGGCCCTGGCTGTCCCCTAGGTGTCCCTGGGGGTGCTCTGGCTGTCCCTGGGGGTGCCCTGGCTGTCTCGTAGGTGTCCCTGGGGGTGCCCTGGGTGTCCCTGGGGGTGCCCTGGCTGTCACGTAGGTGTCCCTGGGGGTGCCCTGGGTGTCCCTGGGGGTGCACAGGGTGTCACTGGGGTTCCCTGGCTGTCCCGTAGGTGTCCCTGGGGGTGCCCTGGCTGTCCCCTTGGTGTCCCTGGGGGGGCGCTGGCTCTCTCCTGGGTGTCCCTGGGGGTGCCCTGGGTGTCCCTGGAGTGCCCTGGCTGTCCCCTAGGTGTTCTTGGGGGGGCCCTGGCTGTCCCCTAGGTGTCCCTGGGGGTGCCCTGGGTGTCCCTGGGGTGCCCTGGCTGTCCCCTCGGTGTCCCGGGGGGGGCCCTGGATGTCTCCTAGGTGTCCCTTATGGTGCCCTGGCTGTCCCTGGGGTTCTCTGGCTGTCCCCTAGGTGTCCCTGGGGGTGCCCTGGCTGTCCCCTTGGTGTCCCTAGGGTGCCCTGTCTGTGCCCTTGGTGTCCCTGGGGGTGCCTTGGCTGTCCCTAGGGTGCCCTGGCTGTCCCCTCGGTGTCCCGGGGGGGGCCCTGGATGTCTCCTAGGTGTCCCTTATGGTGCCCTGGCTGTCCCTGGGGGTGCCCTTGCTGTCCCCCAGCTGTCCCTGGGGGTGCCCTGGCTGTCCCCTTGGTGTCCCTAGGGTGCCCTGTCTGTGCCCTTGGTGTCCCTGGGGGTGCCTTGGCTGTCCCTAGGGTGCCCTGGCTGTCTCCTAGGTGTCCATGGGGGTGCCCTGGTGTCCCTGGGGGTGCCCTGCCTGTCCCCTAGGTGTCCCTGGGGCTGCCCTGGCTGTCCCCTAGGTGTCCCTGGGGGTGCCCTGCCTGTTCCCTAGGTGTCCATGAGAGTGCCCTGGGTGTCCCTGGGGATGCACAGGGTGTCCCTGGTGTGCCCTGGCTGTCCCCTAGGTGTCCCTGGGGGTGCCCTGGTGTCCCTCGGGGTCCCTGGCTATCCCCTAGGGTGCCTTGGTGTTCCCTGGCTGTCCCCTCGGTGTCCCTAGGGCTGCCCTGACTGTTCTTGGTGTGCCCAGGGGGTGCCCTGCCTGTCCCCGAGGTGTCCCTGGGGTTGCCTTCCCTGTCCCCTAGGTGTTCCTGGGGTGACCTGGCTGTCCCCTAGGTGTCCCTGTGGGTGCCCTGGCTGTCCCCTCGGTGTCCCTGTGGGTGCCCAGAGTGTCCATGGGGGTGCCCTGGGTGTCCCTGGGGTGCCCTGGCTGTGCCCTCGGTGTCATTGGGGGTGCCCTGGCTGTCCCTAGGGTGCCCTGGCTGTCCCCTAGGTGTCCCTGGGTGTGCCCGAGGTGTCCTTGGGGGGGCCCTGGCTGTCCCCTAGGTGTCCCTGGGGGTGCCCTGGCTGTCCCTGGGGGTGCCCTGGCTGTCCCGTAGGTGTCCCTGGGGGGGCCCTGGGTGTCCCTGGGGGTGCACAGGGTGTCACTGGGGTTCCCTGGCTGTCCCGTACGTGTCCCTGGGGGTGCCCTGGGTGTCCCTGAGGGTGCAAAGGGTGTCCCTGGGGTTCCCTGGGTGTCCCTGGAGTGCCCTGGCTGTCCCCTGGGTCTCCCTGGGGGGGCCCTGGCTGTCCCCTAGGTATCCCTGGGGGTGCCCTGGCTGTCCTTGGGGTGCTCTGGCTGTCCCCTTGGTGTCCCTGGGGGTGCCCTGCCTGTCCCCTAGCTGTCCCTGGGAGTGCCCTGGCTGTTCCTGGGGTGCCATGGCTGTCCCTTAGGTGTCCCTAGGGTGCCCTGGCTGTCCCCTAGGTGTCCCTGGGGGTGCCCAGGTTGTCCCTGGGGTTGCCCTTGCTGTCCCCTAGGTGTCCCTGGGGGTGCCCTGGCTGTCCCCTTGGTGTCCCTGGGGTGCCCTGGCTGTCCCCTAGGTGTCCCAGGGGTGCCCTGGCTGTCCTTGGGGTGCTCTGCCTGTCCCCTGGGTGTCCCTGGGGTTCCCTGGCTGTCCCCTAGGTGTCCCTGGGGGTGCCCTGGGTGTCCCTGGGGGTGCCCAGGGTGTCCCTGGGGTTCCCTGGCTGTCCCCTAGGTGTCCCTGGGGGGGCCCTGGCTGTCCCTGCGGTGCCCTGGCTGTCCCCTAGGCGGCCCTGGGGGTGCCCTCGGTGTCCCTGGGGTGCCCTGGCTGTCCCCTAGGTGTCCCTGGGGGTGCCCAGGCAGTCCTTAGGGTGCCCTACATGTCCCCTAGGTGTCCCTGGGGGTGCCCTGCCTGTCCCCTAGGTGTCCCAGGGGATGCCCTGCCTGTCCCCTCGGTGTCCCGGGGGGTGCCCTGGCTGTCCCCTTGGTGTCCCTGGGGGTTCCCTGGGTGTCCCTTGGAGTGCCCTGCCTGTCCCCTAGGTGTCCCTGGGGGTGCCCTGGTTGTCCCTGGGGAGCCCTGGCTGTCCCCTAGGTGTCCCTGGGGGTGTCCTGCCTGTCTCCTAGGTGTCCCTGGGGGTGCCCTGCCTGTCTCCTAGGTGTTCTGGGGTTCCCCTGGGTGTCCCTGGGGGTGCCCTGGGTGTCCCTGGAGTGCCCTGGCTGTCCCCGAAATGTCCCTGGGGGTGCCCTGGCTGTCCCCTAGGTGTCCCTGGGGGTGTCCTGCCTTCCCCTAGGTGTCCCTGGGGGTGCCCTGGGTGTCCCTGGGGTTCCCTGGCTGTCCCCTAGGTGTCCCTGGGGGTGCCCTGGGTGTCCCTGGAGTGCCCTGGCTGTCCCCTAAATGTCCCTGGGGGTGACCTGGCTGTCCCCTAGGTGTCCCTGGGGGTTTCCTGGCTTTCCCCTCGGTGTCCCTGGGGGTGCCCTGGTTGTCCCCTAGGTGTTCCTGGGGGTGCCCTGCCTGTCTCTGGGGGTGCCCTGGCTGTCCCCTAGGTGTCCCTGTGGGTGCCCTTGGTGTCCCTGGGGTGCCCTGGGGGTGCCCTGGCTGTCCCTAGGGTGCCCTGGCTGTCCCCTAGGTGTCCCTGGGGGTGCCCTGGGTGTCCCTGGGGTGCCCTGGCTGTCCCCAAGGTGTCCCTGTGGGTGCCCAGAGTGTCCCTGGGAGTGCCCTGCCTGTCCCCTTGGGGTCTCTGGGGGTGCCCTGGCTGTCCCGTCAGTGTCCCTGGGGGTGCCCTGCCTATCCCCTTGGTGTCCCTGGGGGTGTCCTGGGTGTCCCTTGAGTGCCCTGGCTGACCCCTAAATGTCCCTGGGGGTGCCCTGGCTGTCCCCTAGGTGTCCCTGGGGGTGTCCTGCCTTCCCCTAGGTGTCCCTGGGGGTACGCTAGGTGTCCCCGGGCGTGCCTTGGGTGTCCCTGGGGGTGCCCTGGCTGTCCCCTAGGTCTCCCTGGGAGTGCCCTGGGTGTCCCTGGGGTGCCCAGGCTGTCCCCTAGGTGTCCATGGGGGTGCCCTGGCTGTCCCCTTGGTGTCCCTGGGGGTGCCCTGTGGGTCCCTGGGGTGCCCTCGGGGTGCCCTGGTGTCCCTGGGGGTGCCCTGGCTGTCCCCTGGGTGTCCCTGGGGGGGCCCTGCCTGTCCTCTAGGGGTCTCTGGGGGTGCCCTGCCTGTCCCCTAGGTGTCCCTGGTGGTGCCCTGGCTGTGCCCTAGGTGTCCCTGGGGTGCCCTGGCTGTCCCGTCAGTGTCCCTGGGGGTGTCCTGGCTGTCCCTAGGGTGCCCTGGCTGTGCTCTTGGTTTCCCTGGGGGTGCCCTGGCTGTCTCTAGGGTGCCCTGGCTGTCCCCTAGGTGTCCCTGGGGGCCCAGGGTGTCCCTGGGGTGCCCTGGCTGTCCCCTAAATGTCTCTGGGGGTGCCTTGGCTGTCCCCTCGGTGTCCCTGGGGGTGCCCTGCCTGTCCCCTAGGTGTCCCTGGGGGTGCCCTGCCTGTCCCCTAGGTGTCGTTGGGGGTGCCCTGGGTGTCCCTGGGGGTGCCCTGCCTGTCCCCTAGGTGTCCCTTGGGGTGCCCTGGGTGTCCCTGGGGTGCCCTGGCTGTCCCCTTGGTGTCCCTGGGGGGGGCCCTGGCTGTCCCCTAGGTGTCCCTGGGGGTGCCCTGCCTGTCCCCTAGGTGTCCCTGGGGGTGCCCTGGGTGTCCCTGGGTTGCCCTGGCTGTCCCCTTGGTGTCCCTGGGGGGGGCCCTGGCTGTCCCCTAGGTGTCCCTGTGGCTGCCCTGCGTGTCCCTGGGGTGCCCTGGCTGTCCCCTAGGTGTCCCTGGGGGTGCCCTGGCTGTCCCTGGGGTTCCCTGGCTGTCCCCTAGGTGTCCCTGGGGGTGCCCTGGCTGTCCCTGGGGTTCCCTGGCTGTCCCCTATGTGTCCCTGGGGAGGCCCTGGGTGTCCCTGGGGGTGCCCTGGCTGTCCCCTAGGTGTTCCTGGGGGGGCCCTGGCTGTTTCCTAGGTGTCCCTGGGGGTGCCCTGGGTGTCCCTGGGTTGCCCTGGCTGTCCCCTTGGTGTCCCTGGGGGGGGCCCTGGCTGTCCCCTAGGTGTCCCTGTGGCTGCCCTGCGTGTCCCTGGGGTGCCCTGGCTGTCCCCTAGGTGTCCCTGGGGGTGCCCTGGCTGTCCCTGGGGTTCCCTGGCTGTCCCCTAGGTGTCCCTGGGGGTGCCCTGGCTGTCCCTGGGGTTCCCTGGCTGTCCCGTAGCTGTCCCTGGGGGTGCCCTGGTTGTCCCTGGGGAGCCCTGGCTGTCACCAAGGTGTCCCTGTGGGTGCCCAGAGTGTCCCTGGGAGTGCCCTGACTGTCCCCTAGGGGTCTCTTGGGGTGCCCTCGCTGTCCCGTCAGTGTCCCTGGGGGTGCCCTGCCTGTTTCCAAGGTGTCCCTGGGGGTCCCCTGGGTGTCCCTGGGGGTGCCCTGGGTGTCCCTGGAGTGCCCTGGCTGTCCCCTAAATGTCCCTGGGGGTGCCCTGGCTGTCCCCTATGTGTCCCTGGGGGTGTCCTGGCTGTCCCCTGGGTGTCCCTGGGGGTGCCCTGCCTGTCCCTGGGGGTGCCCTGGCTGTCCCCTAGGTGTCCCTGGGGGGGCCCTGGCTGTCCCCTAGGTGTCCCTGGGGGTGCCCTGGCTGTCCCTAGGGGGCCCTGGCTGTCCCCTAGGTGTCCCTGGGGGTGCCCTGGGTGTCCCTGGGGTGCCCTGGCTGTCCCCAAGGTGTCCCTGTGGGTGCCCAGAGTGTCCCTGGGAGTGCCCTGGCTGTCCCCTAGGGGTCTCTGGGGGTGCCCTGGCTGTCCCGTCAGTGTCCCTGGGGGTGCCCTGCCTGTCCCCTTGGTGTCCCTGGGGGTGTCCTGGGTGTCCCTGGAGTGCCCTGGCTGACCCCTAAATGTCCCTGGGGGTGCCCTGGCTGTCCCCTAGGTGTCCCTGGGGGTGTCCTGCCTTCCCCTAGCTGTCCCTGGGGGTGCCCTAGGTGTCCCTGGGGGTGCCCTGGGTGTCCCTGGGGTGCCCTGGCTGTCCCCAAGGTGTCCCTGTGGGTGCCCAGAGTGTCCCTCCGAGTGCCCTGGCTGTCCCCTAGGTGTCCCTGGGGGTGCATTAGGTGTCCCTGGGGGTGCCCAGGGTGTCCCTGGGGTTCCCTGGCTGTCCCCTAGGTGTCCCTGGGGTGGCCCTGATGTCCCTGGGTTGCCCTGGCTGTCCCCTAGGTGTCCCTGCCTCGCTCGTATCCTCGACTCCGCCTCCGGCGCCATGGTGACTCCCCTCCCAGTCTGGACCGTTGTGGCCTCACCCCCTCCCCTGGGGCCATCCGACCCATCCCAGTATAGACCAGTAAGGCACCGAGTGGCCACCATGGACCCCCACACGCCTGCCAGTTCATCCCAGTTCATCCCAGTCCACTCTTCGTCCATCCCAGGTTTCTCTGGTCACCCTCCCAGTGCTCTCAGTCCATCCCAGTCCCGCAGGTGTTGGTGCTTGGGGCTTGATGAGCTGGTGCCTGTCCGCAACGTGGAGCGGCTCAAACGGGACCTCAGGGTGAGGGGGGCGCGGATTTGGGGGGATCCTGGGGGTCCTGAGTTTTCGTGGAGGGGGTTTTTGGGTTGTGGGGGGTCTGGGGGGAGTCCTGGGGGCTGCTTTGGGTGCTTTGGGGGGTATTCGGGAGGTTTGGGCGGCCCATTTGAGGCATCAAAGAACCTGAGGAGGGTTTTGATACCTCCTGGAGGTGGAGGCGGCCGTGGGGGCGAGCTGGCTGTCCCAGGGGGTTCCTGGCTGTCCCTCGATGTCCCTGGGGTGCCCTGGCTGTCCCCTAGGTGTCCCTGGGGGTGCCCTGGATGTCCCTAGGTGTCCCTGGGGGTGCCCTGGGTGTCCCTGGGCTGCCCTGGCTGTCCCCTAGGTGTCCCTGGGGGTGCCCTGGGTGTCCCTGGGGGTGCACAGGGTGTCACTGGGGTTCCCTGGCTGTCCCGTACGTGTCCCTGGGGGTGCCCTGGAGGTCCCCTAGGTGTCCCTGGGGCTGCCCTGGGTGTCCCTGGGGTGCTCTGGCTGTCCCCTAGGTGTCCCTGGGGGTGCCCTCCCTGTCCCTCTGGGTGCCCTGGCTGTCACCTAGGTGGCCCTGGGGTGCACTGGCTGACCCCTAGGTGTCCCTGGGGGTGACCTGGCTGTCCCTGGGGGAGCCCTGACTGTCCCTGGGGGTGCCCTTGCTGTCCCCTTCGTGTCCCTGGGGGTGCCCTGGCTGTCCCTAAGGGTGCCCTTGCTGTCCCCTTCGTGTCCCTGGGGGTGCCCTGGCTTTCCCCTCGGTGTCCCTGGGGTTGCCCTGCCTGTCCCCTAGGTGTCCCTGGGGGTGCCCTGGGTGTCCCTGGGGCGCCCTGGCTGTCCCCTAGGTGTCCCTGGGGGTGCCCTGGGTGTCCCTGGGGGTCCCTGGCTGTCCCCTAGGGGTCTCTGGGGGTGTCCTGCCTGTCCCCTAGGTGTCCCTGGGGGTGCCCTGGCTGTGCCCTCGGTGTCCCTGAGGGTGCCCTGGCTGTCCACTTGGTGTCCCTGGGGGTGCCCTGGGTGTCCCTGGGGTGCCCTGGCTGTCCTCAAGGTGTCCCTGTGGGTGCCCAGGGTGTCCCTGCGAGTTCCCTGGCTGTCCCCTAAATGTCCCTGGGTGTGCCCTGGCTGTCCCCTAGGTGTCCCTGGGGGTGCCCTGCCTGTCCCCTAGGTGTCTATGGGGGTGCCCTGGGTGTCCCTGGGGTTCCCTGGCTGTCCCCTAGGTGTCCCTGGGGGGCCCTGGATGTCCCTGGGGGTGCACTGGGTGTCACTGGGGTTCCCTGGCTGTCCTGTACCTGTCCCTGGGGTTCCCTGGAGGTCCCCTAGGTGTCCCTGGGGGTGCCCTGTGTGTCCCTGGGGGAGCCCTGGCTGTCCCCTAGGTGTCCCTGGGGGTGCCCTGGCTGTCCTTGGGGTGCTCTGGCTGTCCCCTTGGTGTCCCTGGGGGTGCCCCGTGTGTCCCCTCGGTGTCCCTGGGGGTGCCCTGCCTGTCCCCTAGGTGTCCCTGGGGGGGCCCTGGCTGTCCCCTAGGTGTCCCTGGGTGGCCTTTCCTGTCACCTAGGTGTCCCTGGGGTGCCCTGCCTGTCCCCTAGGTGTCGTTGGGAGTGCCCTGGGTGTCCCTGGGAGTGCCCTGGGTGTCCCTGGGAGTGCCCTGTCTGTCCCCTAGGTGTCCCTGGGGGTGCACTGGGTGTCCCTGGGGGTGCCCTGGCTGTCCCCTAGGTGTTTCTGGGGGTGCCCTGGGTGTCCGTGGAGTGCCCTGGCTGTCCCCTAAATGTCCCTGGGGGTGCCCTGGCTTTCCCTGGGGTGTCCTGCCTTCCCCTAGGTGTCCCTGGGTGTGCCCTGCCTGTCCCCTAGGTGTCCCTGGGGGTGCCCTGCCTGTCCCCTAGGTGTCGTTGTGGGTGCCCTGGGTGTCCCTGGGGGTGCCCTACCTGTCCCCTAGGTTTCCCTGGGGGTGCCCTGGGTGTCCCTGTGGGGGCCCTGGCTGTGCCCTTGGTGTCCCGGGGGGTGCCCTGGCTGTCCCTGGTGGTGCCCTGGCTGTCTTTAGGGTGCCCTGGCTGTCCCCTAGTTGTCCCAGGGGGTGCCCTGCCTGTCCCCTAGGTGTCCTTGGGGGTGCCCTGGGTGTCCCTGGAGTGCCCTGGCTGTCCCCTAAATGTCCCTGGGAGTGCCCTGGCTGTCCTTAGGGTGGCCTGGCTGTCCCCTTGGTGTCCCTGGGGATGCCCTGGGTGTCCCTGGGGGTGCCCTGGCTGTCCCAAGGGTGCCCTGGCTGTCCCCTAGTTCTCCCTGTGGGTGCCCAGAATGTCCTGGGAGTGCCCTGACTGTCCCCTAGGGGTCTCTGGGGGTGCCCTGGCTGTCCCGTCAGTGTCCCTGGGGGTGCCCTGCCTTTCTCCTTGGTGTCCCTGGGGGTCCCCTGGGAATCCCTGGGGGTGCCCTGGGTGTCCCTGGAGTGCCCTGGCTGTCCCCTAAATGTCCCTGGGGGTGCCCTGGCTGTCCCCTAGGTGTCCCTGGGGGTGTCCTGGTTGTCCCCTAGGTGTCCCTGGGGGTGCCCTGCCTGTCCCTGGAGGTGCCCTGGCTGTCTCCTAGGTGTCCCTGGGGGGGCCCTGGCTGTCCCCTAGGTGTCCCTGGGGGTGCCCTGGCTGTCCCTAGGGTGCCCTTGCTGTCCCCTAGGTGTCCCTGGGGGTGTCCTGGGTGTCCCTGGAGTGCCCTGGCTGACCCCTAAATGTCCCCGGGGGTGCCCTGGCTGTCCCCTAGGTTTCCATGGGGGTGTCCTGCCTTCCCCTAGGTGTCCCTGGGGGTGCCCTGGCTTTCCCCTCGCTGTCCCTGGGGTGCCCTGGCTGTCCCTGGGGTTCCCTGGCTGTCCCCTAGGTGTCCCTGCGGGGGCCCTGGGTGTCCCTGAGGGTGCACAGTGTTTCACTGGGCTGCCCTGGCTGTCCCCTAGGGGTGTCTGGGGGTGCCCTGGCTGTCCCTTCAGTGTCCCTGGGGGTGCCCTGCCTGTCCCCTAGGTGTCCCTGTGGGTGCCCTGCCTGTCCCCTAGGTGTCGTTGGGGGTGCCCTGGGTGTCCCTGGGGGTGCCCTACCTGTCCCCTAGGTGTCTCTGGCGGTGCCCTGGGTGTCCCTGTGGGGGCCCTGGCTGTGCCCTCGGTGTCCCTGAGGGTGCCCTGGCTGTGCCCTAGGTGTCCCTGGGGGTGCCCTGGCTGTCCCTAGGGTGCCCTGGCTGTGCCCTTGGTGTCCT
This sequence comes from Chamaea fasciata, assembly GCF_029207755.1. NCBI lineage: Eukaryota > Metazoa > Chordata > Aves > Passeriformes > Sylviidae > Chamaea > Chamaea fasciata. The sequence continues at coordinate 44,802 of NW_027094691.1, forward strand.
TGGGGGTGCCCTGGCTGTCCCTAGGGTGCCCTGGCTGTGCCCTTGGTGTCCCTGGGGGTGCCCTGGTGTCCCTGGGTTGCCCTGGCTGTCCCCTTGGTGTCCCTGGGGGGGGCCCTGGCTGTCCCCTAGGTGTCCCTGGGGGTACCCTGCGTGTCCCTGGGGTGCCCTGGCTGTCCCCTAGGTGTTCCTGGGGGTGCCCTGGGTGTCCCTGGGTTGCCCTGGCTGTCCCCTAGGTGTCCCTGGGGGTGCCCTGGCTGTCCCTGGGGTTCCCTGGCTGTCCCCTAGGTGTCCCTGGGGGGGCCCTGGGTGTCCCTGGGGGTTCAAAGGGTGTCACTGGGGTTCCCTGGCTGTCCCGTACGTGTCCCTGGGATTCCCTGGAAGTCCCCTACGTGTCCCTGGGGGTGCCCTGGGTGTCCCTGGGGGTGCCCTGGAGGTCCCCTAGGTGTCCCTGGGGGTGCCCTGGCTGTCCCTGGGGTGTCCTGCCTTCCCCTAGGTGTCCCTGGGGTGCCCTGCTGTCCCCTAGGTGTCCCTGGGGGTGCCCTGCCTGTCCCCTAGGTGTCGTTGGGGGTGCCCTGGTTGTCCCTGGGGTGCCCTGCCTGTCCCCTAGGTGTCCCCTGGGGTGCCCTGGCTGTCCCCTAGGTGTCCCTGGGGGTGCCCTGGCTGTCCCTAGGGTGCCCTGGCTGTCCCCTAGGTGTCCCTGGGGGTGCCCTGGCTGTCCCCAAGGTGTCCGTGTGGGTGCCCAGGTGTCCCTGGGAGTGCCCTGGCTGTCCCCTAGGGGTCTCTGGGGGTGCCCTGGCTGTCCCGTCAGTGTCCCTGGGGGTGCCCTGCCTGTCCCCTTGGTGTCCCTGGGGGTGTCCTGGGTGTCCCTGGAGTGCCCTGGCTGACCCCTAAATGTCCCTGGGGGTGCCCTGGCTGTCCCCTAGGTGTCCCTGGCGGTGTCCTGCGTTCCCCTAGGTGTCCCTGGGGGTGCTCTAGGTGTCCCTGGGGGTGCCCTGGGTGTCCCTGGGGTGCCCTGGCTGTCCCCAAGGTGTCCCTGTGGGTGCCCAGAGTGTCCCTGCGAGTGCCCTGACTGTCCCCTAGGTGTCCCTGGGGGTGCATTAGGTGTCCCTGGGGGTGCCCAGGGTGTCCCTGGGGTTCCTTGGCTGTACCCTAGGTGTCCCTGGGGTGGCCCTGATGTCCCTGGGTTGCCCTGGCTGTCCCCTAGGTGTCCCTGCCTCGCTCGTATCCTCGACTCCGCCTCCGGCGCCATGGTGACTCCCCTCCCAGTCTGGACCATTGTGGCCTCACCCCCTCCCCTGGGGCCATCCGACCCATCCCAGTATAGACCAGTAAGGCACCGAGTGGCCACCATGGACCCCCACACGCCTGCCAGTTCATCCAGTTCATCCCAGTCCACTCTTCGTCCATCCCAGGTTTCTCTGGTCACCCTCCCAGTGCTCTCAGTCCATCCCAGTCCCGCAGGTGTTGGTGCTTGGGGCTTGATGAGCTGGTGCCTGTCCGCAACGTGGAGCGGCTCAAACGGGACCTCAGGGTGAGGGGGGCGCGGATTTGGGGGGATCCTGGGGGTCCTGAGTTGTCGTGGAGGGGGTTTTTGGGTTGTGGGGGGTCTGGGGGGAGTCCTGGGTGCTTTGGGTGCTTTGGGGGGTATTCGGGAGGTTTGGGTGGCCCATTTGAGGCATCAAAGAACCTGAGGAGGGTTTTGATAGCTCCTGGAGGTGGAGGCGGACGTGGGGGTGAGCTGGCTGTCCCAGGGGGTTCCTGGCTGTCCCTCGATGTCCCTGGGGTGCCCTGGCTGTCCCCTAGGTGTCCCTGGGGGTGCCCTGGATGTCCCTAGGAGTCCCTGGGGGTGCCCTGGGTGTCCCTGGGGATGCCCTGGGGGTACCCTGGCTGTCCCTGGAGGTGCCCTGCCTGTCCCCTAGGTGTCCCCTGGGGTGCCCTGGCTGTCTCGTCAGTGTCCCTGGGGTGCCCTGGCTGTCTTGTCAGTGTCCCTGGGGGTGCCCTGGCTCTCCCCTAGGTGTCCCTGGGGGTCTCCTTGGTGTCCCTGGGGGTGCCCAGGGCGTCCCGTAGGTGTCCCTGGGGGTACCCAGGTGTCCCTGAGGACGCCCTGGAGGTCGCCTAGGTGTCCCTGGGGGTCCCCTTGGTGTCCCTGGGGGTGCCCTGGCTATCCCTAGGGTGCCCTGGCTGTGCCCTCAGTGTCTCTGGGGGTGCCCTAGGTGTCCATGGGGGTGCCCTGGGTGTCCCTGGGCTGCCCTGGCTGTCCCCTAGGTGTCCCTGGGGGTGCCCTGGGTGTCCCTGGGGGTGCACAGGGTGTCACTGGGGTTCCCTGGCTGTCCCGTACGTGTCCCTGGGGGTGCCCTGGCTGTCCCTGGGGTGTCCTGCCTTTGCCTAGGTGTCCCTGGGGGTGCCCTGCCTGTCCCCTAGGTGTCCCTGGGGGTGCCCTGCCTGTCCCCTAGGTGTCGTTGGGGGTACCCTGGGTGTCCCTGGGGGTGCCCTGCCTGTCCCCTAGGTGTCGCTGGGGGTGCCCTGCGTGTCCCTGGGGTGCCCTGGCTGTCCCCTTGGTGTCCCTGGGGAAGGCCCTGGCTGTCGCCTAGGTGTTCCTGGGGGTGCCCTGCCTGTCCCCTAGGTGTCCCTGGGGGTGCCCTGGGTGTCCCTGGGGTGCCCTGGCTGTCCCCTTGGTGTCCCTGGGGGGGGCCCTGGCTGTCCCCTAGGTGTCCCTGGGGGTGCCCTGCGTGTCCCTGGGGTGCCCTGGCTGTCCCCTAGGTGTCCCTGGGGGTGCCCTGGCTGTCCCTGGGGTTCCCTGGCTGTCCCCTAGGTGTCCCTGGGGGTGCCCTGGCTGTCCCTGGGGTTCCCTGGCTGTCCCCTAGGTGTCCCTGGGATGGCCCTGGGTGTCCCTGGGGGTGCAAAGGGTGTCACTGGGGTTCCCTTGCTGTCCCGTACGTGTCCCTGGGATTCCCTGGACGTCCCCAAGGTGTCCCTGTGGGTGCCCAGAGTGTCCCTGGGAGTGCCCTGGCTGTCCCCTAGGGGTCTCTGGGGGTGCCCTGGCTGTCCCGTCAGTGTCCCTGGGGGTGCCCTGCCTGTCCCCTAGGTGTCCCTGTGGGTGCCCTGCCTGTCCCCTAGGTGTCGTTGGGGGTGCCCTGGGTGTCCCTGGGGGTGCCCTACCTGTCCCCTAGGTGTCTCTGGGGGTGCCCTGGGTGTCCCTGTGGGGGCCCTGGCTGTGCCCTGGCTGTCCCTAGGGTGCCCTGGCTGTCCCCTAGGTGTCCCTGGGGGTGCCTGGTGTCCCTGGGTGCCCTGGCTGTCCCCTTGGTGTCACTGGGGGGGGCCCTGGCTGTCCCCTAGGTGTCCCTGGGGGTGCCCTGCGTGTCCCTGGGGTGCCCTGGCTTTCCCCTAGGTGTCCCTGGGGGTGCCCTGAGTGTCCCTGGGCTGCCCTGGCTGTCCTCTAGGGGTCTATGGGGGTGCCCTGGCTGTCCCTTCAGTGTCCCTGGGGGTGCCCTGCGTGTCCCCTAGGTGTCCCTGGGGGTGCCCTGCCTGTCCCCTTGGTGTCGTTGGGGTGCCCTGGGTGTCCCTGGGGGTGCCCTACCTGTCCCCTAGGTGTCCCTGGGGGTGCCCTGGGTGTCCCTGTGGGGGCCCTGGCTGTGCCCTCGGTGTCCCTGAGGGTGCCCTGGCTGTGCCCTAGGTGTCCCTGGGGGTGCCCTGGGTGTCCCTGGGGGTGCCCTGGGTGTCCCTGGAGTGCACTGGCTGTCCCCTAATGTCCCTGGGGGTGCCCTGGCTGTCTTCTAGGTGTCCCTGGGGGTGTCCTGGTTGTCCCCTAGGTGTCCCTGGGGGTGCCCTGCCTGTCCCTGGGGGTGCCCTGGCTTTCCCCTAGGTGTCTCTGGGGGGGCCCTGGCTGTCCCTAGGGTGCCCTGGCTGTCCCCTAGGTGTCCCTGGGGGTGCCCTGGGTGTCCCTGGGGTGACCTGGCTGTCCCCAAGGTGTCCCTGTGGGTGCCCAGAGTGTCCATGGGAGTGCCCTGGCTGTCCCCTAGGGGTCTCTGGGGGTGCCCTGGCTGTCCCGTCAGTGTCCCTGGGGGTGCCCTGCCGGTCCCCTTGGTGTCCCTGGGGGTGTCCTGGGTGTCCCTGGAGTGCCCTGGCTGACCCTAAATGTCCTTGGGGGTGCCCTGGCTGTCCCCTAGGTGTCCCTGGGGGTGTCCTGCTTCCCCTAGGTGTCCCTGGGGGTGCCCTGGCTTTCCCCTCGCTGTCCCTGGGGTGCCCTGGCTGTCCCCTTGGTGGCCCTGGGGGTGCCCTGGGTGTCCCTGGGGGTGCCCTGGAGGTCCCCTAGGTGTCCCTGGGGGTGCCCTGGCTGTCCCTGGGGTGTCCTGCCTTCCCCTCGGTGTCCCTGGGGGTGCCCTGCCTGTCTCCTAGGTGTCCCTGAGGGTGACCTGCCTGTCCCCTAGGTGTCGTTGGGGGTGCCCTGGGTGTCCCTGGGGGTGCCCTGGGTGTCCCTGGGGTGCCCTGGCTGTCCCCTTGGTGTCCCTGGGGGGGGCCCTGGCTGTCCCCTAGGTGTCCCTGGGGGTGCCCTGCCTGTCCCCGGTGCCCTGGGTGTCCCTGGGTTGCCCTGCCTGTCCCCTTGGTGTCCCTGGGGGGGGGCCTTGGCTGTCCCCTAGGTGTCCCTGTGGGTGCCCTGCGTGTCCCTGGGATGCCCTGGCTGTCTCCTAGGTGTCCCTGGGGGTGCCCTGGCTGTCCCTTGGGGTTCCCTGGCTGTCCCCTAGGTGTCCCTGGGGGTGCCCTGGCTGTCCCCTGGGGTTCCCCTGGCTGTCCCCTAGGTGTCCCTGGGGGTGTCCTGCCTTCCCCTAGGTGTCCCTGGGGGTGCCCTGGCTTTCCCCCTCGCTGTCCCTGGGGTGCCCTGGCTGTCCCCTTGGTGGCCCTGGGGGTGCCCTGGGTGTCCCTGGGGGTGCCCTGGAGGTCCCCCTAGGTGTCCCTGGGGGTGCCCTGGCTGTCCCCTGGGGTGTCCTGCCTTCCCCTCGGTGTCCCTGGGGGTGCCCTGCCTGTCTCCTAGGTGTCCCTGAGGGTGACCTGCCTGTCCCCTAAGTGTCGTTGGGGGTGCCCTGGGTGTCCCCTGGGGGTGCCCTGGGTGTCCCTGGGGTGCCCTGGCTGTCCCCTTGGTGTCCCTGGGGGGGGCCCCTGGCTGTCCCCTAGGTGTCCCTGGGGGTGCCCTGCCTGTCCCCTAGGTGTCCCCTGGGGGTGCCCCTGGGTGTCCCTGGGTTGCCCTGCCTGTCCCCTTGGTGTCCCTGGGGGGGGGCCTTGGCTGTCCCCTAGGTGTCCCTGTGGGGTGCCCTGCGTGTCCCTGGGATGCCCTGGCTGTCTCCTAGGTGTCCCCTAGGTGCCCTGGCTGTCCCTGGGGTTCCCTGGCTGTCACCTAGGTGTCCCTGGGGGTGCCCTGGCTGTCCCTGGGGTTCCCTGGCTGTCCCCTAGGTGTCCCTGCGGGGGCCCTGGCTGTCCCTGAGGGTCCACAGTGTGTCACTGGGCTGCCCTGGCTGTCCCCTAGGGGTCTCTGGGGGTGCCCTGGGTGTCCCTGTGGGGGCCCTGGCTGTGCCCTCGGTGTCCCTGAGGGTGCCCTGGCTGTGCCCTAGGTGTCCCTGGGGGTGCCCTGGCTGTCCCTAGGGTGCCCTGGCTGTGCCCTTGGTGTCCCTGGGGGTGCCCTGGCTGTCTCTAGGGTGCCCTGGCTGTCCCCTAGGTGTCCCTGGGGGTGCCCTGGTGTCCCTGGGTTGCCCTGGCTGTCCCCTTGGTGTCCCTGGGGGGGGCCCTGGCTGTCCCCTAGGTGTCCCTGGGGGTGCCCTGCGTGTCCCTGGGGTGCCCTGGCTGTCCCCTAGGTGTTCCTGGGGGTGCCCTGGCTGTCCCTGGGGTTCCCTAGCTGTCCCCTAGGTGTCCCTGGGGGTGCCCTGGCTGTCCCTGGGGTTCCCTGGCTGTCCCCTAGGTGTCCCTGGGGGGGCCCTGGGTGTCCCTGGGGGTGCAAAGGGTGTCACTGGGGTTCCCTGGCTGTCCCGTACGTGTCCCTGGGATTCCCTGGAAGTCCCCTAGGTGTCCCTGGGGGTACCCTGAGTGTCCCTGGGCTGCCTTGGCTGTCCCCTAGGGGTCTATGGGGGTGCCCTGGCTGTCCCTTCAGTGTCCCTGGGGGTGCCCTGCGTGTCCCCTAGGTGTCTCTGGGGGTGCCCTGCCTGTCCCCTAGGTGTCGTTGGGGGTGCCCTGGGTGTCCCTGGGGGTGCCCTACCTGTCCCCTAGGTGTCCCTGGGGGTGCCCTGGGTGTCCCTGTGGGGTCCCTGGCTGTGCCCTCGGTGTCCCTGAGGGTGCCCTGGCTGTGCCCTAGGTGTCCCTTGGGGTGCCCAGGCTGTCCCTAGGGTGCCCTGGCTGTGCCCTTTGTGTCCCTGGGGGTCCCCTGGGTGTCCCTGGGGGTGCCCTGGGTGTTCCTGGAGTGCCCTGGCTGTCACCTAAATGTCCTTGGGGGTGCCCTGGCTGTCCCCTAGGTGTCCCTGGGGGTGTCCTGGTTGTCCCCTAGGTGTCCCTGGGGGTGCCCTGCCTGTCCCTGGGGGTGCCCTGGCTGTCCCCTAGGTGTCCCTGGGGGGGCCGTGGCTGTCCCCTAGGTGTCCCTGGGGGTGCCCTGGCTGTCCCTAGGGTGCCCTGGCTGTCCCCTAGGTGTCCCTGGGGGTGACCTGGGTGTCCCTGGGGTGACCTGGCTGTCCCCTAGGTGTCCCTGCGGGGGCCCTGGCTGTCCCCTAGGTGTCCCTGGGGGTGCCCTGGCTGTCCCCTAGGTGTCCCTGGGGGGGCCGTGGCTGTCCCCTAGGTGTCCCTGGGGGTGCCCTGGCTGTCCCTAGGGTGCCCTGGCTGTCTCCTAGGTGTCCCTGGGGGTGCCCTGGCTGTCCCTGGGGTTCCCTGGCTGTCCCCTAGGTGTCCCTGGGGGTGCCCTGGCTGTCCCTGGGGTTCCCTGGCTGTCCCCTAGGTGTCCCTGCGGGGGCCCTGGCTGTCCCTGAGGGTGCACAGTGTGTCACTGGGCTGCCCTGGCTGTCCCCTAGGGGTCTCTGGGGGTGCCCTGGCTGTCCCTTCAGTGTCCCTGGGGGTGCCCTGCCTGTCCCCTAGGTGTCCCTGTGGGTGCCCTTCCTGTCCCCTAGGTGTCGTTGGGGGTGCCCTGGGTGTCCCTGGGGTGCCCTTCCTGTCCCCTAGGTGTCTCTGGGGGTGCCCTGGGTGTCCCTGTGGGGGCCCTGGCTGTGCCCTCGGTGTCCCTGAGGGTGCCCTGGCTGTGCCCTAGGTGTCCCTGGGGGTGCCCTGGCTGTCCCTAGGGTGCCCTGGCTGTGCCCTTGGTGTCCCTGGGGGTGCCCTGGCTGTCTCTAGGGTGCCCTGGCTGTCCCCTAGGTGTCCCTGGGGGTGCCCTGGTGTCCCTGGGTTGCCCTGGCTGTCCCCTTGGTGTCCCTGGGGGGGGGCCCTGGCTGTCCCCTAGGTGTCCCTGGGGGTGCCCTGCGTGTCCCTGGGGTGCCCTGGCTGTCCCCTAGGTGTTCCTGGGGGTGCCCTGGCTGTCCCTGGGGTTCCCTGGCTGTCCCCTAGGTGTCCCTGGGGGTGCCCTGGCTGTCCCTGGGGTTCCCTGGCTGTCCCCTAGGTGTCCCTGGGGGGGCCCTGGGTGTCCCTGGGGGTGCAAAGGGTGTCACTGGGGTTCCCTGGCTGTCCCGTACGTGTCCCTGGGATTCCCTGGAAGTCCCCTAGGTGTCCCTGGGTGTGCCCTGAGTGTCCCTGGGCTGCCCTGGCTGTCCCCTAGGGGTCTATGGGGGTGCCCTGGCTGTCCCTTCAGTGTCCCTGGGGGTGCCCTGCGTGTCCCCTAGGTGTCTCTGGGGGTGCCCTGCCTGTCCCCTAGGTGTCGTTGGGGGTGCCCTGGGTGTCCCTGGGGGTGCCCTACCTGTCCCCTAGGTGTCCCTGGGGGTGCCCTGGGTGTCCCTGTGGGGTCCCTGGCTGTGCCCTCGGTGTCCCTGAGGGTGCCCTGGCTGTGCCCTAGGTGTCCCTTGGGGTGCCCAGGCTGTCCCTAGGGTGCCCTGGCTGTGCCCTTTGTGTCCCTGGGGGTCCCCTGGGTGTCCCTGGGGGTGCCCTGGGTGTCCCTGGAGTGCCCTGGCTGTCACCTAAATGTCCTTGGGGGTGCCCTGGCTGTCCCCTAGGTGTCCCTGGGGGTGTCCTGGTTGTCCCCTAGGTGTCCCTGGGGGTGCCCTGGCTGTCCCTAGGGTGCCCTGGCTGTCCCCTAGGTGTCCCTGGGGGTGACCTGGGTGTCCCTGGGGTGACCTGGCTGTCCCCAAGGTGTCCCTGTGGGTGCCCAGAGTGTCCCTGGGAGTGCCCTGGCTGTCCCCTAGGGGTCTCTGGGGGTGCCCTGGCTGTCCCGTCAGTGTCCCTGGGGGTGCCCTGCCTGTCCCCTTGGTGTCCCTGGGGGTGTCCTGGGTGTCCCTGGAGTGCCCTGGCTGACCCCTAAATGTCGCTGGGGGTGCCCTGGCTGTCCCCTAGGTGTCCCTGGGGGTGTCCTGCCTTCCCCTAGGTGTCCCTGGGGGTGCCCTGGCTTTCCCCTCGCTGTCCCTGGGGTGCCCTGGCTGTCCCCTTGGTGGCCCTGGGGGTGCATTGGGTGTCCCTGGGGGTGCCCTGGAGGTCCCCTAGGTGTCCCTGGGGGTGCCCTGGCTGTCCCTGGGGTGTCCTGCCTTCCCCTAGGTGTCCCTGGGTGTGCCCTGCCTGTCCCCTAGGTGTCCCTGGGGGTGCCCTGCCTGTCCCCTAGGTGTCGTTGGGGGTGCCCTGGGTGTCCCTGGGGGTGCCCTGGGTGTCCCTGGGGTGCCCTGGCTGTCCCCTTGGTGTCCCTGGGGGGGGCCCTGGCTGTCCCCTAGGTGTCCCTGGGGGTGCCCTGCCTGTCCCCTAGGTGTCCCTGGGGGTGCCCTGGGTGTCCCTGGGTTGCCTTGGCTGTCCCCTTGGTGTCCCTGGGGGGGGCCTTGGCTGTCCCCTAGGTGTCCCTGTGGGTGCCCTGCGTGTCCCTGGGGTGCCCTGGCTGTCCCCTAGGTGTCCCTGGGGGTGCCCTGGCTGTCCCTGGGGTTCCGTGGCTGTCCCCTAGGTGTCCATGGGGGGGCCCTGGGTGTCCCTGGGTGTGCACAGGGTGTCACTGGGCTGCCCTGGCTGTCCCCTAGGGGTCTCTGGGGGTGCCCTGGCTGTCCCTTCAGTGTCCCTGGGGGTGCCCTGCCTGTCCCCTAGGTGTCCCTGTGGGTGCCCTGCCTATCCCCTAGGTGTCGTTGGGGGTGCCCTGGGTGTCCCTGGGGGTGCCCTACCTGTCCCCTAGGTGTCCCTGGGGGTGCCCTGGGTGTCCCTGTGGGGGCCCTGGCTGTGCCCTCGGTGTCCCTGAGGGTGCCCTGGCTGTGCCCTAGGTGTCCCTGGGGGTGCCCTGGCTGTCCCTAGTGTGCCCTGGCTGTGCCCTTGGTGTCCCTGGGGGTGCCCTGGCTGTCCCTAGGGTGCCCTGGCTGTCCCCTAAGTGTCCCTGGGGGTGCCCTGGTGTCCCTGGGTTGCCCTGGCTGTCCCCTTGGTGTCCCTGGGGGGGGCCCTGGCTGTCCCCTAGGTGTCCCTGGGGGTGCCCTGCGTGTCCCTGGGGTGCCCTGGCTGTCCCCTAGGTGTTCCTGGGGGTGCCCTGGCTGTCCCTGGGGTTCCCTGGCTGTCCCCTAGGTGTCCCTGGGGGTGCCCTGGCTGTCCTGGGGTTCCCTGGCTGTCCCCTAGGTGTCCCTGGGGGGGCCCTGGGTGTGCCTGGGGGGTGCAAAGGGTGTCACTGGGGTTCCCTGGCTGTCCCGTACGTGTCCCTGGGATTCCCTGGAAGTCCCCTAGGTGTCCCTGGGGGTGCCCTGAGTGTCCCTGGGCTGCCCTGGCTGTCCCCCAGGGGTCTATGGGGGTGCCCTGGGTGTCCCTTCAGTGTCCCTGGGGGTGCCCTGCGGTTCCCCTAGGTGTCCCTGGGGGTGCCATGCCTGTCCCCTAGGTGTCGTTGGGGGTGCCCTGGGTGTCCCTGGGGGTGCCCTACCTGTCCCCTAGGTGTCCCTGGGGGTGCCCTGGGTGTCCCTGTGGGGGCCCTGGCTGTGCCCTCGGTGTCCCTGAGGGTGCCCTGGCTGTGCCCTAGGTGTCCCTGGGGGTGCCCTGGCAGTCCCTAGGGTGCCCTGGGCTGTGCCCTTTGTGTCCCTGGGGGGTGCCCTGGGTGTCCCTGGGGGTGTCCTGGTTGTCCCCTAGGTGTCCCTGGGGGTGCCCTGCCTGTCCCTGGGGGTGCCCTGGCTGTCCCCTAGGTGTCCCTGGGGGGGGCCCTGGCTGTCCCCTAGGTGTCCCTGGGGGTGCCCTGGCTGTCCCTAGGGTGCCCTGGCTGTCCCCTAGGTGTCCCTGGGGTGCCCTGGGTGTCCCTGGGGTGACCTGGCTGTCCCCAAGGTGTCCCTGTGGGTGCCCAGAGTGTCCCTGGGAGTGGCCCTGGCTGTCCCCTAGGGGTCTCTGGGGGGTGCCCTGGCTGTCCCGTCAGTGTCCCTGGGGGTGCCCTGCCTGTCCCCTAGGTGTCCCTGTGGGTGCCCTGCCTGTCCCCTAGGTGTCGTTGGGGGTGCCCTGGCTGTCCCTGGGGGTGCCCTACCTGTCCCCTAGGTGTCTCTGGGGGTGCCCTGGGTGTCCCTGTGGGGGCCCTGGCTGTGCCCTGGCTGTCCCTAGGGTGCCCTGGCTGTCCCCTAGGTGTCCCTGGGGGTGCCCTGGTGTCCCTGGGGTGCCCTGGCTGTCCCCTTGGTGTCCCTGGGGGGGGCCCTGGCTGTCCCCTAGGTGTCCCTGGGGGGTGCCCTGCGTGTCCCTGGGGTGTGCCCTGGCTTTCCCCTAGGTGTCCCTGGGGGTGCCCTGAGTGTCCCTGGGCTGCCCTGGCTGTCCTCTAGGGGTCTATGGGGGTGCCCTGGCTGTCCCTTCAGTGTCCCTGGGGGTGCCCTGCGTGTCCCCTAGGTGTCCCTGGGGGTGCCCTGCCTGTCCCCTTGGTGTCGTTGGGGGTGCCCTGGTGTCCCTGGGGGTGCCCTACCTGTCCCCTAGGTGTCCCTGGGGGTGCCCTGGGTGTCCCTGTGGGGGCCCTGGCTGTGCCCTCGGTGTCCCTCAGGGTGCCCTGGCTGTGCCCTAGGTGTCCCTAGGGGTGCCCTGGGTGTCCCTGGGGGTGCCCTGGGTGTCCCTGGAGTGCCCTGGCTGTCCCCTAAATGTCCCTGGGGGTGCCCTGGCTGTCTTCTAGGTGTCCCTGGGGGTGTCCTGGTTGTCCCCTAGGTGTCCCTGGGGGTGACCTGCCTGTCCCTGGGGGTGCCCTGGCTGTCCCCTAGGTGTCTCTGGGGGGGCCCTGGCTGTCCCTAGGGTGCCCTGGCTGTCCCCTAGGTGTCCCTGGGGGTGCCCCTGGGTGTCCCTGGGGTGACCTGGCTGTCCCCAAGGTGTCCCTGTGGGTGCCCAGAGTGTCCCTGGGAGTGCCCTGGCTGTCCCCTAGGGGTCTCTGGGGGTGCCCTGGCTGTCCCGTCAGTGTCCCTGGGGGGTGCCCCTGCCTGTCCCCTTGGTGTCCCTGGGGGTGTCCTGGGTGTCCCTGGAGTGCCCTGGCTGACCCCCTAAATGTCCCTGGGGGTGCCCTGGCTGTCCCCTAGGTGTCCCTGGGGGTGTCCTGCCTTCCCCTAGGTGTCCCTTGGGGGTGCCCTGGCTTTCCCCTCGCTGTCCCTGGGGTGCCCTGGCTGTCCCCTTGGTGGCCCTGGGGGTGCCCTGGGTGTCCCTGGGGGTGCCCTGGAGGTCCCCTAGGTGTCCCTAGGGGTGCCCTGGCTGTCCCTGGGGTGTCCTGCCTTCCCCTAGGTGTCCCTGGGGGTGCCCTGCCTGTCCCCTAGGTGTCCCTGGGGGTGACCTGCCTGTCCCCTAGGTGTCGTTGGGGGTGCCCTGGGTGTCCCTGGGGGTGCCCTGGGTGTCCCTGGGGTGCCCTGGCTGTCCCCTTGGTGTCCCTGGGGGGGGCCCTGGCTGTCCCCTAGGTGTCCCTGGGGGTGCCCTGCCTGTCCCCTAGGTGTCCCTGGGGGTGCCCTGGGTGTCCCTGGGTTGCCCTGGCTGTCCCCTTGGTGTCCCTGGGGGGGGCCTTGGCTGTCCCCTAGGTGTCCCTGTGGGTGCCCTGCGTGTCCCTGGGGTGCCCTGGCTGTCTCCTAGGTGTCCCTGGGGGTGCCCTGGCCTGTCCCTGGGGTTCCCTGGCTGTCCCCTAGGTGTCCCTGGGGGTGCCCTGGCTGTCCCTGGGGTTCCCTGGCTGTCCCCTAGGTGTCCCTGCGGGGGCCCTGGTGTCCCTGAGGGTGCACAGTGTGTCACTGGGCTGCCCTGGCTGTCCCCTAGGGGTCTCTGGGGGTGCCCTGGCTGTCCCTTCAGTGTCCCTGGGGGTGCCCTGCCTGTCCCCTAGGTGTCCCTGTGGGTGCCCTGGCTGTCCCTGGGGTTCCCTGGCTGTCCCCTAGGTGTCCCTGGGGGTGCCCTGGCTGTCCCTGGGGTTCCCTGGCTGTCCCGTAGCTGTCCCTGGGGGTGCCCTGGTTGTCCCTGGGGAGCCCTGGCTGTCACCAAGGTGTCCCTGTGGGTGCCCAGAGTGTCCCTGGGAGTGCCCTGACTGTCCCCTAGGGGTCTCTTGGGGTGCCCTCGCTGTCCCGTCAGTGTCCCTGGGGGTGCCCTGCCTGTCTCCAAGGTGTCCCTGGGGGTCCCCTGGGTGTCCCTGGGGGTGCCCTGGGTGTCCCTGGAGTGCCCTGGCTGTCCCCTAAATGTCCCTGGGGGTGCCCTGGCTGTCCCCTATGTGTCCCTGGGGGTGTCCTGGCTGTCCCCTGGGTGTCCCTGGGGGTGCCCTGCCTGTCCCTGGGGGTGCCCTGGCTGTCCCCTAGGTGTCCCTGGGGGGGCCCTGGCTGTCCCCTAGGTGTCCCTGGGGGTGCCCTGGCTGTCCCTAGGGGGCCCTGGCTGTCCCCTAGGTGTCCCTGGGGGTGCCCTGGGTGTCCCTGGGGTGCCCTGGCTGTCCCCAAGGTGTCCCTGTGGGTGCCCAGAGTGTCCCTGGGAGTGCCCTGGCTGTCCCCTAGGGGTCTCTGGGGGTGCCCTGGCTGTCCCGTCAGTGTCCCTGGGGGTGCCCTGCCTGTCCCCTTGGTGTCCCTGGGGGTGTCCTGGGTGTCCCTGGAGTGCCCTGGCTGACCCCTAAATGTCCCTGGGGGTGCCCTGGCTGTCCCCTAGGTGTCCCTGGGGGTGTCCTGCCTTCCCCTAGCTGTCCCTGGGGGTGCCCTAGGTGTCCCCTGGGGGTGCCCTGGGTGTCCCTGGGGTGCCCTGGCTGTCCCCAAGGTGTCCCCTGTGGGTGCCCAGAGTGTCCCTCCGAGTGCCCTGGCTGTCCCCTAGGTGTCCCTGGGGGTGCATTAGGTGTCCCTGGGGGTGCCCAGGGTGTCCCTGGGGTTCCCTGGCTGTCCCCTAGGTGTCCCTGGGGTGGCCCTGATGTCCCTGGGTTGCCCTGGCTGTCCCCTAGGTGTCCCTGCCTCGCTCGTATCCTCGACTCCGCCTCCGGCGCCATGGTGACTCCCCTCCCAGTCTGGACCGTTGTGGCCTCACCCCCTCCCCTGGGGCCATCCGACCCATCCCAGTATAGACCAGTAAGGCACCGAGTGGCCACCATGGACCCCCACACGCCTGCCAGTTCATCCCAGTTCATCCCAGTCCACTCTTCGTCCATCCCAGGTTTCTCTGGTCACCCTCCCAGTGCTCTCAGTCCATCCCAGTCCCGCAGGTGTTGGTGCTTGGGCTTGATGAGCTGGTGCCTGTCCGCAACGTGGAGCGGCTCAAACGGGACCTCAGGGTGAGGGGGGCGCGGATTTGGGGGGATCCTGGGGGTCCTGAGTTTTCGTGGAGGGGGTTTTTGGGTTGTGGGGGGTCTGGGGGGAGTCCTGGGGGCTGCTTTGGGTGCTTTGGGGGGTATTCGGGAGGGTTTGGGCGGCCCATTTGAGGCATCAAAGAACCTGAGGAGGGTTTTGATACCTCCTGGAGGTGGAGGCGGCCGTGGGGGCGAGCTGGCTGTCCCAGGGGGTTCCTGGCTGTCCCTCGATGTCCCTGGGGTGCCCTGGCTGTCCCCTAGGTGTCCCTGGGGGTGCCCCTGGATGTCCCTAGGTGTCCCTGGGGGTGCCCTGGGTGTCCCTGGGGATGCCCTGGGGGTACCCTGGCTGTCCCTGGAGGTGCCCTGCCTGTCCCCTAGGTGTCCCTGGGGTGCCCTGGCTGTCTTGTCAGTGTCCCTGGGGGTGCCCTGGCTCTCCCCTAGGTGTCCCTGGGGGTCTCCTTGGTGTCCCTGGGGGTGCCCAGGGCGTCCCGTAGGTGTCCCTGGGGGTACCCAGGGTGTCCCTGGGGACGCCCTGGAGGTCGCCTAGGTGTCCCTGGGGGTCCCCGTGGTGTCCCTGGGGGTGCCCTGGCTGTCCCTAGGGTGCCCTGGCTGTGCCCTCAGTGTCTCTGGGGGTGCCCTAGGTGTCCATGGGGGTGCCCTGGGTGTCCCTGGGCTGCCCTGGCTGTCCCCTAGGTGTCCCTGGGGGTGCCCTGGGTGTCCCTGGGGGTGCACAGGGTGTCACTGGGGTTCCCTGGCTGTCCCGTACGTGTCCCTGGGGGTGCCCTGGAGGTCCCCTAGGTGTCCCTGGGGCTGCCCTGGGTGTCCCTGGGTGCTCTGGCTGTCCCCTAGGTGTCCTGGGGGTGCCCTCCCTGTCCCTCTGGGTGCCCTGGCTGTCACCTAGGTGGCCCTGGGGTGCACTGGCTGACCCCTAGGTGTCCCTGGGGGTGACCTGGCTGTCCCTGGGGGAGCCCTGACTGTCCCTGGGGGTGCCCTTGCTGTCCCCTTCGTGTCCCTGGGGGTGCCCTGGCTGTCCCTAAGGGTGCCCTTGCTGTCCCCTTCGTGTCCCTGGGGGGTGCCCTGGCTTTCCCCTCGGTGTCCCTGGGGTTGCCCTGCCTGTCCCCTAGGTGTCCCTGGGGGTGCCCTGGGTGTCCCTGGGGCGCCCTGGCTGTCCCCTAGGTGTCCCTGGGGGTGCCCTGGGTGTCCCTGGGGGTCCCTGGCTGTCCCCTAGGGGTCTCTGGGGGTGTCCTGCCTGTCCCCTAGGTGTCCCTGGGGGTGCCCTGGCTGTGCCCTCGGTGTCCCTGAGGGTGCCCTGGCTGTCCACTTGGTGTCCCTGGGGGTGCCCTGGGTGTCCCTGGGGTGCCCTGGCTGTCCTCAAGGTGTCCCTGTGGGTGCCCAGGGTGTCCCTGCGAGTTCCCTGGCTGTCCCCTAAATGTCCCTGGGTGTGCCCTGGCTGTCCCCTAGGTGTCCCTGGGGGTGCCCTGCCTGTCCCCTAGGTGTCTATGGGGGTGCCCTGGGTGTCCCTGGGGTTCCCTGGCTGTCCCCTAGGTGTCCCTGGGGGGCCCTGGATGTCCCTGGGGGTGCACTGGGTGTCACTGGGGTTCCCTGGCTGTCCTGTACCTGTCCCTGGGGTTCCCTGGAGGTCCCCTAGGTGTCCCTGGGGGTGCCCTGGGTGTCCCTGGGGGAGCCCTGGCTGTCCCCTAGGTGTCCCTGGGGGTGCCCTGGCTGTCCTTGGGGTGCTCTGGCTGTCCCCTTGGTGTCCCTGGGGGTGCCCCGTGTGTCCCCCTCGGTGTCCCTGGGGGTGCCCTGCCTGTCCCCTAGGTGTCCCTGGGGGGGCCCTGGCTGTCCCCTAGGTGTCCCTGGGTGGCCTTTCCTGTCACCTAGGTGTCCCTGGGGTGCCCTGCCTGTCCCCTAGGTGTCGTTGGGAGTGCCCTGGGTGTCCCTGGGAGTGCCCTGGGTGTCCCTGGGAGTGCCCTGGTCTGTCCCCTAGGTGTCCCTGGGGGTGCACTGGGTGTCCCTGGGGGTGCCCTGGCTGTCCCCTAGGTGTTTCTGGGGGTGCCCTGGGTGTCCGTGGAGTGCCCTGGCTGTCCCCTAAATGTCCCTGGGGGTGCCCTGGCTTTCCCTGGGGTGTCCTGCCTTCCCCTAGGTGTCCCTGGGTGTGCCCTGCCTGTCCCCTAGGTGTCCCTGGGGGTGCCCTGCCTGTCCCCTAGGTGTCGTTGTGGGTGCCCTGGGTGTCCCTGGGGGTGCCCTACCTGTCCCCTAGGTTTCCCTGGGGGTGCCCTGGGTGTCCCTGTGGGGGCCCTGGCTGTGCCCTTGGTGTCCCGGGGGGTGCCCTGGCTGTCCCTGGTGGTGCCCTGGCTGTCTTTAGGGTGCCCTGGCTGTCCCCTAGTTGTCCCAGGGGGTGCCCTGCCTGTCCCCTAGGTGTCCTTGGGGGTGCCCTGGGTGTCCCTGGAGTGCCCTGGCTGTCCCCTAAATGTCCCTGGGAGTGCCCTGGCTGTCCTTAGGGTGGCCTGGCTGTCCCCTTGGTGTCCCTGGGGGTGCCCTGGGTGTCCCTGGGGGTGCCCTGGCTGTCCCAAGGGTGCCCTGGCTGTCCCCTAGTTCTCCCTGTGGGTGCCCAGAATGTCCTGGGAGTGCCCTGACTGTCCCCTAGGGGTCTCTGGGGGTGCCCTGGCTGTCCCGTCAGTGTCCCTGGGGGTGCCCTGCCTTTCTCCTTGGTGTCCCTGGGGGTCCCCTGGGAATCCCTGGGGGTGCCCTGGGTGTCCCTGGAGTGCCCTGGCTGTCCCCTAAATGTCCCTGGGGGTGCCCTGGCTGTCCCCTAGGTGTCCCTGGGGGTGTCCTGGTTGTCCCCTAGGTGTCCCTGGGGTGCCCTGCCTGTCCCTGAGGTGCCCTGGCTGTCTCCTAGGTGTCCCTGGGGGGGCCCTGGCTGTCCCCTAGGTGTCCCTGGGGGTGCCCTGGCTGTCCCTAGGGTGCCCTTGCTGTCCCCTAGGTGTCCCTGGGGGTGTCCTGGGTGTCCCTGGAGTGCCCTGGCTGACCCCTAAATGTCCCCGGGGGTGCCCTGGCTGTCCCCTAGGTTTCCATGGGGGTGTCCTGCCTTCCCCTAGGTGTCCCTGGGGGTGCCCTGGCTTTCCCCTCGCTGTCCCTGGGGTGCCCTGGCTGTCCCTGGGGTTCCCTGGCTATCCCCTAGGTGTCCCTGCGGGGGCCCTGGGTGTCCCTGAGGGTGCACAGTGTTTCACTGGGCTGCCCTGGCTGTCCCCTAGGGGTGTCTGGGGGTGCCCTGGCTGTCCCTTCAGTGTCCCTGGGGGTGCCCTGCCTGTCCCCTAGGTGTCCCTGTGGGTGCCCTGCCTGTCCCCTAGGTGTCGTTGGGGGTGCCCTGGGTGTCCCTGGGGGTGCCCTACCTGTCCCCTAGGTGTCTCTGGGGGTGCCCTGGGTGTCCCTGTGGGGGCCCTGGCTGTGCCCTCGGTGTCCCTGAGGGTGCCCTGGCTGTGCCCTAGGTGTCCCTGGGGGTGCCCTGGCTGTCCCTAGGGTGCCCTGGCTGTGCCCTTGGTGTCCTTGGGGGTGCCCTGGCTGTCCCTAGGGTGCCCTGGCTGTGCCCTTGGTGTCCCTGGGGGTGCCCTGGTGTCCCTGGGTTGCCCTGGCTGTCCCCTTGGTGTCCCTGGGGGGGGCCCTGGCTGTCCCCTAGGTGTCCCTGGGGGTACCCTGCGTGTCCCTGGGGTGCCCTGGCTGTCCCCTAGGTGTTCCTGGGGGTGCCCTGGGTGTCCCTGGGTTGCCCTGGCTGTCCCCTAGGTGTCCCTGGGGGTGCCCTGGCTGTCCCTGGGGTTCCCTGGCTGTCCCTAGGTGTCCCTGGGGGGGCCCTGGGTGTCCCTGGGGGTTCAAAGGGTGTCACTGGGGTTCCCTGGCTGTCCCGTACGTGTCCCTGGGATTCCCTGGAAGTCCCCTACGTGTCCCTGGGGGTGCCCTGGGTGTCCCTGGGGGTGCCCTGGAGGTCCCCTAGGTGTCCCTGGGGGTGCCCTGGCTGTCCCTGGGGTGTCCTGCCTTCCCCTAGGTGTCCCTGGGGGTGCCCTGCCTGTCCCCTAGGTGTCCCTGGGGGTGCCCTGCCTGTCCCCTAGGTGTCGTTGGGGGTGCCCTGGTTGTCCCTGGGGGTGCCCTGCCTGTCCCTAGGTCCCCTGGGGTGCCCTGGCTGTCCCTAGGTGTCCCTGGGGGTGCCCTGGCTGTCCCTAGGGTGCCCTGGCTGTCCCCTAGGTGTCCCTGGGGGTGCCCTGGCTGTCCCCAAGGTGTCCGTGTGGGTGCCCAGAGTGTCCCTGGGAGTGCCCTGGCTGTCCCCT